>NC_054565.1:7345544-7375544 GCF_017654505.1 Polyodon spathula | reverse complement strand
GGGCACCAGTTTGTGACTGTGTGTGCAACCCGGCGCTTACACCGTCTCGCCTGCCGGTTCCGGTGTCAGTCTTGCGTTTGCGGTCAACAGTTTCGGAACCGGTTCGGTTTAGCATCGCTAGTTGAAGCTCAGACGCGTTTTGAGGTTAGAAGTCGAAGCTAGTCGTGATGTCTGCTCTTGTCTCTCCTCGGCGTCTGTCGGGTTTGACTGGTTTTATTGTAATGTGAGGTTTCAAACCGGGCTCGTGTGGGAATATATAATCGCGGTGCTGCTTCGCGGATTAAAATGTGTTGCGTTGAAAGCAGGCCTCGTCCTGCAAGCGGACTCGCGTTTGCAGTGACCCGTAACCCTTGACTGAGTGACAGAGGAACGGATTGTACCGGAGGACCCGCTAGCGACGCGAGTTGCGTGTTCCAGCCTTTAATATTGGTTTGACGTGTCACTGTTGTATGTTTTATCACCGTGCTTTCAAACTGAAGCCCTCGCTGTCATCCCAGTGCATTCTGTAGTGCGTGTGGTTCTGTGTGCGCTTCAGCATTGCATCTGCCTGTGCAGAGTGCGTGTGGTTCTGTGTGCGCTTCAGCATTGCATCTGCCTGTGCAGAGTGCGTGTGGTTCTGTGTGCGCTTCAGCATTGCATCTGCCTGTGCAGAGTGCGTGTGGTTCTGTGTGCGCTTCAGCATTGCATCTGCCTGTGCAGAGTGCGTGTTCAATGTAGTGCGTGTGGTTCTGTGTGCGCTTCAGCATTGCATCTGCCTGTGCAGAGTGCGTGTTCAATGTAGTGCGTGTGGTTCTGTGTGCGCTTCAGCATTGCATCTGCCTGTGCAGAGTGCGTGTTCAATGTAGTGCGTGTGGTTCTGTGTGCGCTTCAGCATTGCATCTGCCTGTGCAGAGTGCGTGTTCAATGTAGTGCGTGTGGTTCTGTGTGCGCTTCAGCATTGCATCTGCCTGTGCAGAGTGCGTGTTCAATGTAGTGCGTGTGGTTCTGTGTGCGCTTCAGCATTGCATCTGCCTGTGCAGAGTGCGTGTTCAATGTAGTGCGTGTGGTTCTGTGTGCGCTTCAGCATTGCATCTGCCTGTGCAGAGTGCGTGTGGTTCTGTGTGCGCTTCAGCATTGCATCGTGTGTAGTGCGAGTTGTTGCGTGTGGTTCTGTGTGCGCTTCAGCATTGCATCTGCCTGTGCAGATCAGGGTGAGAAAAAGGAGAACCCGATGCGTGAGTGCGAATCCTGCGTGTGCTCAAGTCTGTGTAGTGCGAGTGGTTGTTTGTGACCCGGGCTGTGTGGTGCTGGCCTGTGCTCACGTGTGACAGACCCGTGTGTAGTGCAAGTGTGTTGCTTCAGAACCGTTAACCCTCCTCTGCTGTACACTGTGAACTGTACCCCTTCTATCCTCTCAACTCGCTACAGATTTGTAACCCTCCTCTCCTCTGCGTGAGCTACACTGTGAACTGCAACCCTCCTCTGCCTCAACATCTGCGCTACACTGTGAACTGTAACCCAGCCTGGAGACTCGCTACACTGTGTGTGAACTGTAACCCTCCTCTCCTCTCAGCTCAGCTACACTGTGACAGACTGTAACCCTTCTCCTCTCAGCTCACTACATGTGTGTGAACTGTAACCCTCCTCTCCTCTCAGCTCGCTACACTGTGAACTGTAACCCTCCTCTCCTCTCAGCTCGCTACACTGAACTGTAACCCTCCTCTCCTCTCAGCTCACTACACTGTGTGTGAACTGTAACCCTCCTCTCCTCTCAGCTCGCTACACTGTGTGTGAACTGTAACCCTCCTCTCCTCTCAGCTCGCTACACTGTGTGTGAACTGTAACCCTCCTCTCCTCTCAGCTCGCTACACTGTGTGTGAACTGTAACCCTCCTCTCCTCTCAGCTGCTACACTGTGTGTGAACTGTAACCCTCCTCTCCTCTCAGCTCGCTACACTGTGTGTGAACTGTAACCCTCCTCTCCTCTCAGCTCGCTACACTGTGTGTGAACTGTAACCCTCCTCTCCTCTCAGCTCGCTACACTGTGTGTGAACTGTAACCCTCCTCTCCTCTCAGCTCGCTACACTGTGTGTGAACTGTAACCCTCCTCTCCTCTCAGCTCGCTACACTGTGTGTGAACTGTAACCCTCCTCTCCTCTCAGCTCGCTACACTGTGTGTGAACTGTAACCCTCCTCTCCTCTCAGCTCGCTACACTGTGTGTGAACTGTAACCCTCCTCTCCTCTCAGCTCGCTACACTGTGTGTGAACTGTAACCCTCCTCTCCTCTCAGCTCGCTACACTGTGTGTGAACTGTAACCCTCCTCTCCTCTCAGCTCGCTACACTGTGTGTGAACTGTAACCCTCCTCTCCTCTCAGCTCGCTACACTGTGTGTGAACTGTAACCCTCCTCTCCTCTCAGCTCGCTACACTGTGTGTGAACTGTAACCCTCCTCTCCTCTCAGCTCGCTACACTGTGTGTGAACTGTAACCCTCCTCTCCTCTCAGCTCGCTACACTGTGTGTGAACTGTAACCCTCCTCTCCTCTCAGCTCGCTACACTGTGTGTGAACTGTAACCCTCCTCTCCTCTCAGCTCGCTACACTGTGTGTGAACTGTAACCCTCCTCTCCTCTCAGCTCGCTACACTGTGTGTGAACTGTAACCCTCCTCTCCTCTCAGCTCGCTACACTGTGTGTGAACTGTAACCCTCCTCTCCTCTCAGCTCGCTACACTGTGTGTGAACTGTAACCCTCCTCTCCTCTCAGCTCGCTACACTGTGTGTGAACTGTAACCCTCCTCTCCTCTCAGCTCGCTACACTGTGTGTGAACTGTAACCCTCCTCTCCTCTCAGCTCGCTACACTGTGTGTGAACTGTAACCCTCCTCTCCTCTCAGCTCGCTACACTGTGTGTGAACTGTAACCCTCCTCTCCTCTCAGCTCGCTACACTGTGTGTGAACTGTAACCCTCCTCTCCTCTCAGCTCGCTACACTGTGCGCTCTTTTGGAATCCGGAGGAATGAGAAGATCGCAGTGCACTGCACTGTCCGCGGAGCCAAGGCAGAGGAGATCCTGGAGAAGGGGCTCAAGGTGAGCGGGGTGCTGGCCTGCTCATCCTGGGGGCCAGCGTGGGATTTGAGAAGGGGGGGTATTCACAGAATTGGAAATGGTTGAACTGCAGGGCGTAGAGCAGCCAGCCGATGGGAGCGAGCGGTCTGTGTGGGAAGCAGTGAGCTGTAGTCATCGAACACTACAAACATGTTATCACAGAATAGAGGAGCCACGCGGACACAGGTGTTACTGCTGATGCTTGCATTGGTGCACCCCTTCCTGTCCCATGTAGAGATGCACAGTACCCTGACCGGAGCACTGTTCCCATCGTCCAGGGTGGAGCTGGGCTGCTAATCTGACCTGCCTGTCTCCGCAGGTCCGGGAGTACGAGTTGAGGAAGAACAACTTCTCAGACACTGGCAACTTCGGCTTCGGCATCCAGGAACACATCGACCTGGGAATCAAGTACGACCCGGGCATCGGGATCTACGGGCTGGACTTCTACGTGGTGAGTACCCCCGGGCAGGAGCACAGACTGGGAGCACAGCGCTCCAGGGAGCGTGTCTGTGTGAGCAGTGCAGTGTGCACAGAGCTCCAGGGAGTGTCTGTGAGAGCAGTACAGGAGCACAGTGCTCCAGGGAGCGTGTCTGTGTGTGCAGTGCAGTGTGCACAGAGCTCCAGGGAGCGTGTCTGTGTGTGCAGTGCAGTGAGGACAGAGCTCCAGGGAGCGTGCCTGTGTGTGGACAGAGCTCCAGGGAGCGTGCCTGTGTGTGGACAGAGCTCCAGGGAGCGTGCCTGTGTGTGGACAGAGCTCCAGGGAGCGTGTCTGTGTGAGCAGTGGAGTGTGCTGAAGTCTCCTCTCACTCCGCAGGTTCTGGGACGCCCCGGCTTCAGCATCGCTGATAAGAAGAGGAAGAGGGGCCGCATCGGATCCAAGCACAGGATCGGGAAGGAGGAGGCCATGCGCTGGTTCCAGCAGAAGGTGAGTGTCGGGGGGCGCGGGGCGGGGGCTTGCTGGGTATGTTGGCTATACAGACAGGGCTGGAGCTCAAAGGGGCTGTAATCAGGGTTTGGGGTAATTTCCAGGGCTGAGCTCCAGTTACTACGTGTGTGTGTTCCAGACACCATACTGATGTATTGAAACTGACTCCCTTGTTCATTTTAGTTTAGTCAGATGCATGGCTCAAGCAGGCATTGATTGTTCTGCATGAATGAACTAACCAGATTCTTTTCTTTATTTCAGTACGATGGCATCATCCTCCCTGGCAAATAAACAGCTTGAATTTGTTATTTTTGATGAGAATAAAAAAATTAAAATCTGCCAATTCTTGTGTGACTGCTGTTCTGTTATTTGGGGGTGGGGCTTCACAACATGCAGTAGTGCTGTGATTGGCTGGATGGACGTGTGGTTTGAATGGTCAGTAGTATTCCATTAGACTAGTCCCCACTTCATGAAGGCTGGAAAAGCACCAGTATCTGTATAGAAAGACCCTGTCAGACGAGGCTGTGTGCCGCGCACGCCGGGGGCTGTGTGTAACGAGGCTGTGTGTAACGAGGCTGTGTGCAGCGCGCGCCGGGGGCTGTGTGTAACGAGGCTGTGTGCAGCGCGCGCCGGGGGCTGTGTGTAACGAGGCTGTGTGCAGCGCGCGCTGGGGGCTGTGTGTAACGAGGCTGTGTGCAGCGCGCGCCGGGGGCTGTATGTAACGAGGCTGTGTGCAGCGCGCGCCGGGGGCTGTGTGTAACGAGGCTGTGTGCAGCGCGCGCCGGGGGCTGTGTGTAACGAGGCTGTGTGCAGCGCGCGCCGGGGGCTGTGTGTAACGAGGCTGTGTGCAGCGCGCGCCGGGGGCTGTGTGTAACGAGGCTGTGTGCAGCGCGCGCCGCAGCGCGCCGGGGGCTGTGTGCAGCGCGCGCCGGGGGCTGTGTGTAACGAGGCTGTGTGCAGCGCGCGCCGGGGGCTGTGTGTAACGAGGCTGTGTGCAGCGCGCGCCGGGGGCTGTGTGTAACGAGGCTGTGTGCAGCGCGCGCCGGGGGCTGTGTGTAACGAGGCTGTGTGCAGCGCGCGCCGGGGGCTGTGTGTAACGAGGCTGTGTGCAGCGCGCGCCGGGGGCTGTGTGTAACGAGGCTGTGTGCAGCGCGCGCTGGGGGCTGTGTGTAACGAGGCTGTGTGCAGCGCGCGCTGGGGGCTGTGTGTAACGAGGCTGTGTGCAGCGCGCGCCGGGGGCTGTGTGTAACGAGGCTGTGTGCAGCGCGCGCCGGGGGCTGTGTGTAACGAGGCTGTGTGCAGCGCGCGCCGGGGGCTGTGTGTAACGAGGCTGTGTGCAGCGCGCGCTGGGGGCTGTGTGTAACGAGGCTGTGTGCAGCGCGCGCTGGGGGCTGTGGGGCTGTGTGTAACGAGGCTGTGTGCAGCGCGCGCTGGGGGCTGTGTGTAACGAGGCTGTGTGCAGCGCGCGCCGGGGGCTGTGTGTAACGAGGCTGTGTGCAGCGCGCGCCGGGGGCTGTGTGTAACGAGGCTGTGTGCAGCGCGCGCCGGGGGCTGTGTGCAGCGAGGCTGTGTGCAGCGCGCGCCGGGGGCTGTGTGTAACGAGGCTGTGTGCAGCGCGCGCGGGGGCTGTGTGTAACCGGGGCTGTGTGTAACGAGGCTGTGTGCAGCGCGCGCCGGGGGCTGTGTGTAACGAGGCTGTGTGCAGCGCGCGCCGGGGGCTGTGTGTAACGAGGCTGTGTGCAGCGCGCGCCGGGGGCTGTGTGTAACGAGGCTGTGTGCAGCGCGCGCCGGGGGCTGTGTGTAACGAGGCTGTGTGCAGCGCGCGCCGGGGGCTGTGTGTAACGAGGCTGTGTGCAGCGCGCGCCGGGGGCTGTGTGTAACGAGGCTGTGTGCAGCGCGCGCCGGGGGCTGTGTGTAACGAGGCTGTGTGCAGCGCGCGCCGGGGGCTGTGTGTAACGAGGCTGTGTGCAGCGCGCGCCGGGGGCTGTGTGTAACGAGGCTGTGTGCAGCGCGCGCCGGGGGCTGTGTGTAACGAGGCTGTGTGCAGCGCGCGCCGGGGGCTGTGTGTAACGAGGCTGTGTGCAGCGCGCGCCGGGGGCTGTGTGTAACGAGGCTGTGTGCAGCGCGCGCCGGGGGCTGTGTGTAACGAGGCTGTGTGCAGCGCGCGCCGGGGGCTGTGTGTAACGAGGCTGTGTGCAGCGCGCGCCGGGGGCTGTGTGTAACGAGGCTGTGTGCAGCGCGCGCTGGGGGCTGTGTGTAACGAGGCTGTGTGCAGCGCGCGCCGGGGGCTGTGTGTAACGAGGCTGTGTGCAGCGCGCGCTGGGGGCTGTGGGGGCTGTGTGCAGCGCGCGGCTGTGTGCAGCTGTGCGCTGGGGGCTGTGTGTAACGAGGCTGTGTGCAGCGCGCGCCGGGGGCTGTGTGTAACGAGGCTGTGTGCAGCGCGCGCCGGGGGCTGTGTGTAACGAGGCTGTGTGCAGCGCGCGCCGGGGGCTGTGTGTAACGAGGCTGTGTGCAGCGCGCGCCGGGGGCTGTGTGTAACGAGGCTGTGTGCAGCGCGCGCCGGGGGCTGTGTGTAACGAGGCTGTGTGCAGCGCGCGCCGGGGGCTGTATCTCTTGCAAACGCTTCATTATTTTGCAGTATGGACTCCTAATGTTTAAAATCTTCAATAAATAAAAGGCTCTGAGGCTATAATGGAGTACAAATCATATTTCTTTATTTTTGGGGTCTCGCTTTCCCAAGCTTTTTCTCCTCTTGCCGTCGCACTCGCCAGACTCTCCCAATCCGATCCGGTCTCTGGTTCTGGTCGGTGCCAGTGCTGGTGTGAGCGGCCCGTCTTCACACTGCCTTCCTGCTCTTTCAGATTCCCTTTGGAAGGAGGCTCAGGGCTGTGCGCCACGTCATTTATCAGTCTTTACAAACACAGTGCGGGGAATTGCAGTCTTTATATGGGGACTTGTGGAAGATGCATGCTGAGCTCCTATGAGGCTGGGAGATAGTGTAATGCATGCTGATCTATGAGGCTGGGAGACAGTGTAATGCATGCTGATCTATGCAGGGTAATGCATGGATCTGGGAGACAGTGTAATGCATGCTGATCTATGAGGCTGGGAGGCAGTGTAATGCATGCTGATCTATGAGGCTGGGAGACAGTGTAATGCATGCTGATCTATGAGGCTGGGAGACAGTGTAATGCATGCTGATCTATGAGGCTGGGAGGCAGTGTAATGCATGCTGATCTATGAGGCTGGGAGGCAGTGTAATGCATGCTGATCTATGAGGCTGGGAGACAGTGTAATGCATGCTGATCTATGAGGCTGGGAGGTAGTAAAATGCATGCTGATCTATGAGGCTGGGAGACAGTGTAATGCATGCTGATCTGTGAGGCTGCGAGACAGTGTAATGCATGCTGATCTATGAGGCTGGGAGACAGTGTAATGCATGCTGATCTGTGAGGCTGGGAGACAGTGTAATGCATTGTGAGCTCCTATGAGGCTGCGTTACCTTGTTTTGCATGCTGAGCTCACAGGAGGAGGGTGACATTTTTTACCCATATAAAACAGTGGAAACTCATTTAAAAGAAAATGCTAATCCAATATCTGCTTTTTTTTTATTTTTTTCTATTTTCAGTACTTCATGCATTAAAGGGTTAATACCAGCTTTGGGCGAGTTCTCACTTTGTCCCTTTGGAAAATCAAACTAAAACCAAACCCTCCTTGCAGAATAACTTCCACAACTCCACACTGTCCTGAGTGAAGGGTGCGGCTGTCCTGTGTGTGCAGCCCTCGTGCATCAGATTCACTGTCCTGTGTGTGCAGCCCTCGTGCATCAGATTCACTGTCCTGTGTGTGCAGCCCTCGTGCATCAGATTCACTGTCCTGTGTGTGCAGCCCTGTGCATTTCTATGGGAGAATGTCTTGTAATGTATTAAACTGAACTAAATACTTTAGAATAAATGAAAGCTGCTATCCTTTTTATCTAAATGAAATATAAACAGTAACGGCTGGGCTCGATAACACTTTTCAGAAACACTTGTTTTTCCTCTTTGCTCCAGTAAGCCCCCACCCCCCTGCTCTCAGTGTCTCACTCAGGGCAGGCAGCAGCTGTCCTGGTTGGCGTGACTCTTACTCTCCCCCCCTCCCCCCCTGCACACCTGTCTCCAGATCTCACTCGCTCTCCTGAGCTTTGCCTTCTTTGGTGCTGCTGCTCCGCACCGGCCTCGTAAACACTGCAGTGAGAGAAGCAGCAGCGAGCGACGCGGTAATGAAGATCAGGAAGAATCCGCGCAGCCCCGCTGTCTGACTGCTCCCTCGCCGCGCAGCCCCGCTGTCTGACTGCTCCGCGCTTCGGGCTGTTTTGTGACGGGTTTGTTCCCCTCGTCTCAGAATCCGCGCAGCCCCGCTGTCTGACTGCTCCGCGCTTCGGGCTGTTTTGTGACGGGTTTGTTCCCCTCGTCTCAGAATCCGCGCAGCCCCGCTGTCTGACTGCTCCGCGCTTCGGGTTGTTTTGTGACGGGTTTGTTCCCCTCGTTTCACGAGTCTCGAGCGTCTCCAACTTGATTTAAAACTTTACTCTTTGTTAAATCTCTTTGCTCCAGTAATCCATCGCTCTCCTTCGCTTGCATTTCTAATAGTCCTTCTTTAGCTGTGGTAGATCTGTAGTTCTATAAAATATTAAACTTTATTCTTTATAATAACTTCTCAAATCTCTTCGCTCCAGTAATCCATCGCTCTCCTTCGCTTGCATTTCTAATAGTCCTTCTTTAGTTGTAATCTTTAAAACTTTTTTTTTATTTTCTTCTTTATAATAACTTATCTGTTTCTCCTTTAATAATAAAAACTAATAAAAAAAGGATTCACTTCAAGTGAAAACTACACTTTTCAGCCACACGAAAATCCTACATCTGACTTAATTTTTTTTTTAAACTTTGAACTAAATCACCAGTGTTTTTTTTTGTTTTGTTTGTTTTATCCTCATTTCATCCTGTTACCAAAAAACAAAACAGAAAAACAAACAGTGTCTCCAGCAGACTGCTGTGGGCCAGCTTCACTGATCATTGACCACATCCAGCAACAGGCTGGTTTCACAGACCCAAGTCGAGTTTTTATTGTTGCGATATTATTATTATTATTTATTATTATTATTATTATTATTATTATTATTATTATTATTGCTCCTGAGTGTTTTAAAAGTTATGGAAAAAGAACAGGGTTAAACGCTCAATCAGAATTCTACCAGGTGAGACTAAAGTCAAGAAACGCTTTTGTCTGCTTGACTCGGTTTCTTCTAGTTCTGCCTGAGAATTGTGCTTGAGCGTTTCCATGTTCTTAAGTACGAGACCAGCGCTAATGGGGGGGGGTCTGTGAAACTAGCCATGAGACTCCTTACTCCCGTGTTACAATCCCCCCCCCCCCCCCCCCCCCCATCTACACGTGGGCTGGCTCGGAGGACGCCATGCTGCTGGCTCTGGACTCCGTGTTTCCGTGGCGCTGAATGGCTGAGCGTGGCAGGGTCAGGGTGCAGCAGGACACGCCGACGGTGGCCTCGGGCAGCTCGTGGTCCTGCCCCCACTCGTTGAGCGCGGGGTCGAAGGTCTGCACACTCTTCTTGTAGCGCTTGTCGCTCTCGTTCCAGCCCCCAAGTAGGTACAGCCTGCCGTCCACGGAGGTGAGGCCGGCTGTGCTGACCCCCATGGGCAGGGGCGCCACGTAGCTCCACTGGCCGGTGGCTGGGTTGAAGCTCTCCACGGGCAGCACGTCCACTCGCTCGCCCCGCGGCCCCAGCTGGCTGCCCCCCACCACGTAGGCTCTGTCCCCGAGGGAGGCGGCGCAGTGCCATCCACGGGGGGTGCTGAGATCCGCCGCCTGCGCCCAGCTGTCCGTGGTTGGGTCGTAGCGGCTCACTGTGCGCGAATAGGCGCTGTTGATGTAGCCGCCAGTCACCAGGATGGTCCCGTTGACCGTGGCCGAGGCATGGCAGCACCGTGGCATCTCCATGACCGCCCGTGGCTGCCAGGCATTGCTGGACGGCATGTAGCACTCAATCGTGGACAGGATCCCCTCGGCGCTGCGCCCCCCGATTGCAAACAGCTGCCCGTCGAGGGCGCTCAGGCTGAAGTGGGTGCGGCGCTGGCGCATGCTGGCCAGGTGCAGCCAGGAGTTGAAGCGCGGGTCATACCTGCAGAGGAGAGGGAGGAGCAAACACAGGGAACGCTGTCAAAGACACAGTCCCGGCAGACAGACACTGCAGACAGTCCTGTGTCCCAGCAGACAGACAGAGCACAGTGTAACACAGACACTGCAGACAGTCCTGTGCGCACACACAGTCCCAGCAGACAGACAGAGCACAGTGTAACACAGACACTGCAGACAGTCCCGTGCGCACACACAGTCCCAGCAGACAGACAGAGCACAGTGTAACACAGACACTGCAGACAGTCCTGTGCGCACACACAGTCCCAGCAGACAGACAGAGCACAGTGTAACACAGACACTGCAGACAGTCCCGTGCGCACACACAGTCCCAGCAGACAGACAGAGCACAGTGTAACACAGACACTGCAGACAGTCCCGTGCACACATGCAGCACACACGCATTACCTGCAGAGGTTGCTGACAGCGTGCTTGGCCTGGTTGCGTGCATCATTCTGATCCTCCCCACCCGCCACGTACAGGAAGCCGTCCATCACAGCCACGCACTGGTTGAAGCTCTTGGCCGGCATCTCGGAGAGCTTGTGCCACGCAAGGGAGTCGGGGTCCCTGCAGAGCACCTCCCTGCTCAGGGCCTTCTCCGTGAGCGAGGGCCGGCCCCCCACGGTCACCAGGGCGGAGTGGCCAGCCCTGCTCCGGGTGCGCTGTGACTGCAGCCCGTTCTGCTGGAAGGGCAGGAGGTGGTAGTTCATGGCTTCCACCAGCAGCCGGTGGCACTCGGGGTCCTGCATCATGCGGGGCACGGGCTGCACGTGGCTCACCAGCTCCTGGGCGGGGATGGTGCCGAAGCGCACGTGTCCCAGAAGCTCGGCGGCGTGGCGACTCCGGGGCTGGTCGAACTCCAGCCAGCGGAGGGCGCTGTGGAAGGCGTCGAGCTCGGAGGGGAGCACCAGGGCGTCGTCGCTCAGCAGCTCACGGATCTGCTCCAGGGTGAGTCGCAGGAAGTGGTCGGACCGGGAGAACTCCGTGAAGGAGGCCCGGATGAAGCCGCGCGCCGCCTCTGCGGCTCCGTTCAGCCCGTACGCCGCGGCGATGTTGGAGATGTACATGCAGTTCTCCACGCTCATCTCCTGCAGCAGGAAGTCGCTGCACATCTGCACCAGCTGTGGGATCTGAAGGGCGGTGGCAGTGGCCACGGTGCAGCCGATGGTGTACAGGGACAGGTTGACTCTACCCATGTAGGCGTAGGTGATTACACTGGCCAGCCCGAGCGGGGACAGGGAGTCCAGCTCCACCCTCTGCACCCCGGGGTCCTTCTTCAGCAGCTCCCGGAAGTGCAGGCTGCAGGAGGCCATGACCAGCTTGTGGACGTCGAAGGACTTGGTCTTGGTGGCCAGCACCAGGTCGGTGAGGAGACGCTCCTGCCGCATGCGGCTGAACTCCTCCAGCAGGGCGGCACCGTGCTCGGGGTGCACCATCTCCGTGGAGCTGCAGGGGGACCCTGAGTCCCGCAGCCCGTTCAGCAGGTTCAGGTGGTCCACCTCCAGCGGGGTCTCCTCAATCAGCACCCTTCCGGAGACAGGCAGAGGCTTCTCCAGCGACACGGGCTGCCGCTGACGAGCGCTCTTCTTCTTGGGGGCCATGGCAGCTGGGTGGCTGGCTCGGTAGCTGGCTGGTTGGCTGGTTGGGTGGTTGGCTCAGAGGCTAGGTGGTTCGCTGGTTGGGTGGCTGGCTGGCTGGGTAGCTGGGTAGCTGTGTGGCTGGTTGGATGGTTGGTTCGCTGGTTTGGTGGTTGTACAGGTGCAGGCAGGTGATGGAGAGATTGAGAAAGGAGGGAGGGAGGGTAGTCCTGAGCAAGGGGGAGCACTGCTCTGTGGGAAGAGAAGGAGAGAAGTCATTTTAATTAGAAATCACACACCTGCCTCAATACATTTATGAAAGTGTAACTCGAACACTCAGCAATCATCACAGAAGAAATGTGGAGGTCTAGCCGGCAAAACGTTTCCACAGAAGCATCCTGGATATTCAACAGGAAGCTGAAGACGCTGAGGGTTCTTTTTTGATACACAAGAAGTAATCCTGCAGCTTCGCCTGGCATCTGTTTCGGGCACTGAAGGGTTAACTGCGCCCTGTGCCACGTGCTCCTGCTCTTCATCTGCCCTGGTAAGGAATCAACACCCGTCCCAAAATAGTGATGAGGGGAGCATTCCTGAGCTTGTTTATTAGCGTGAAGGGGTCCTGTTACAGGCGGGGCTATTAATATCCACACAGAGAGGACAGGAACTTTACTGGCTGGAGGGGAGGGGAGGGGAGGAGTTATATTTAGAGAGTGCTGCTGTTTTTATTCTAGACTCTGGAATTTGGAAAATTCCCCTCACGGCAGCAAAGACCAAAACAAGGGGTCTGGCTTTAGAAGCCTTTTACTTCCAGAATGGAAATCACAGTGTTTATTATCAAGAGATACAAAGAAAATATTAAAAACACCCTTTCAGTTTTACACTATGAAAAATAAATGCCAGACCTGCCTTCAACTGCCTGGAATCCTGCTGTGTCTGTTTGTAATCCATAGGGACGTAAAGATCACAGCGGTATGGTAACGCATAGGGAAACATTGTAAAGACCACAGCGGTATGGTAACGCATAGGGAAACATTGTAAAGATCACAGTGGTGTGGTAACACATAGGGATACATTGTAAAGATCACAGCGGTGTGGTAACGCATAGGGAAACATTGTAAAGATCACAGTGGTGTGGTAACGCATAGGGAAACATTGTAAAGATCACAGCGGTGTGGTAACGCATAGGGAAACATTGTAAAGATCACAGCGGTGTGGTAACGCATAGGGAAACATTGTAAAGATCACAGCGGTGTGGTAACGCATAGGGAAACATTGTAAAGATCACAGTGGTGTGGTAACGCATAGGGAAACATTGTAAAGATCACAGCGGTGTGGTAACGCATAGGGAAACATTGTAACGATCACAGCGGTGTGGTAATGCATATTGAAATCATGGCAAGCCAGGGTCGGCTGTGATAGATGCCCTGGTAGAGCCATGGGAAAGGCAAGCACTGTCACTGCGCTCAGTGATAATAAGGGCTGCATGTCTGATGACTGTTGAGATCTCAGTGGATCAGTATAAAGGAGTCAGTAAGAAAGCTGTGTTGACGGCTCTCTTCAGGTTTTGCTATCAAATGCTCTCAGGTCTTTCTGTTCCTCTGAGAGTTTCCTCTCAGTGAAAGATGACCTTTCCAGGACCAGCACACAGTGAAGAGCAATTCTGTGATCTATTACAATCCAGAGAAACGCTTTGAAAAGCTCTTACCTGAGTTTCTAATGCCTGTCTCTCTGTCTCAGTGCGTCTGTCTGTCTGTCCCCGGGCGCAGTGTGTCTGGCTGGCTGGCTGGTCCAAGGGAGAGTGAGGAGCTTCAGAGGCTACTTTGAGAGACACTGAGGGGTCCTGAAATTGGAGAGAGCTCCCCCCCCCCCCCCCTTCCTGTCACATGTGAGCTGTTGCTGGACTGGAAAATCACTGCCTGACACTGACACACACACACACACACACACTGACACACACTGACACACGGGCACACAGACTGGCACACACAGACACACAGACAGAATGAGGGTCTGGGCAGATGAGGGACCAGGTGAACGAGGGACAGGGAGAATAGGGACTGGGAGAATGAGGAACTGGGCATTTTCTTAACAAGTCAGAGAAAAGTCTGTATTTACTGTTGTTGTCATTTTTAGTTGAGTTCTTTGGCACACCCTTACCACACTCGGCCCCTTCCGTTAGCCTACCCTGGGTAAAGGATCTCTCTCAGTGGTAGTGACAGGTGCTCGGTGTGTGTGTGTGTGTGTGTGTGTGTGTGTGTGTGTGTGTGTGTGTGTGTGTGTGTGTGTGTGTGGGGGGGGGGGGGTGATATTCCATTATTAGCGCTCAGTCAGGGTCAGGCACACTCCAGCAGTGTCTCCTGAGCCAGCAACTCATTCTGTCAGCACTGAAGAGGCTGGAGGATGAAACGCAGTCACTCGATTTCTTTAGAGTTTGTAGATTCAGCACTGATGTGTGTGTGTGTGTAGCAAACATTGCGATCATGCAACATTGTGTGTGTGTAGCAAACATTGCGATCATGCAACATTGTGTGTGTAACAAACTTTGTGATCATGCAACATTGTGTGAGTGTGTAGCAAACTTTGTCCTGCAACATTTTGGGGACGGGGGGGGGGTAATAATAATTATAATTATTGTGAAACAGGCACACGCCTCCACTGCATTTAAAGCGCAGTTCAGTACAAAAAGGACGACCTCGTCACTTGCAGTTATACGAGCAATCCCTTCCTCTTCCCAATGACGCTATTCCAACCTCTTCCGGCGAGCGCTGCTCCGTGTCAGCTGAATCCGTCCCCGGTGAGGGCAGGAGAGCGGCTTCCGGTGAGGGGTTTTACCAGCAGTAGAGATGGCGGTCACGCTGCTGGAGGCTGTGGAGAAACTGCAGTCCAGACTGTCTGAAAACCAGGAACCAAAAAGGGTAAATCCGCGTTAATACAATCACATCGACAACATACACCGAGGCATGCAGGCGAAGCAGCGCAGCGAGAGGGACAAGGGTTTACAAAAACACTACAGCAGCTTTCCTGGGGCGGGGGTAATAAACAACGCAGCGAGTCTAGTAAACAGTGTTTCATTAGATTCAGCACAGAAAGTCGAGTGCGATTGTGGCTTCACACGGGAGCAGTCCACGTCAGCCAGCACGCTGCCGGGGTCCTCGCGTCATGATAATAACATTTACACATGTCTGTACTGGCCCACGTCGATGTGTTTCTGAGTTTGCTCATAATCTCCATAGTGAGGTGTTACGCATTTATTTTGTCTCAGTCTTGCTGCTTCATTTGCGCGTTAAAAAGAGCAGTGTATTTTGTGTGTGTGTGTGTGACGGGTAACAGTGCGGGCCGGTGTGTAACTAGTGCTACGCGTTATTCTGCCATGTGAGCATATGTGTGTGCGTTTTAGATTGGCAGGCATTCACCTGGATACTGTGATGATACTGATGTGATTTAAATGCAAAGCAATGGAATTGGGTGTGTGTTTGAACTCTCTCTCTCCCCCTCCCCCTCTCTCAGCTGCTGAAGACTCTGAAGAGGCTCAGTGATCTGCCCATCACTGTTGATATCCTGGTGGTGAGTGCAGTCAGTCAGAGCCCTGTGTTCCATGCAGGGGTGGAGAGCAGACTCCTCTTACACTTTCACACATTGCAGCTTTTACTAAGCCACTGATTTGCCACAGTGTGCTGGTAACAAGAGCAGGTGCTTCTTATTAAGATCCTAGTAAAACCAGGAACCTGGAAGGGTTCTATAGTGGAACTGGGAGGGGTTCTATAGTGGAAGTGGGAGGGGTTCTATAGTGTTGACTCTCGTGTGCTCCGCCCCTCAGGACTCAGGTGTGGGGAAGGCAGTGAACGCACTGCGGAAGCATGAGCAGGTCGGGGACCACGCCAGGAGCCTGGTGGCAAAGTGGAAGAAACTGGTCCCTCAGGAAGCAGAGAAGTGGGGACTGGGAGTGGGAGGCGGGGGAGTGGGAGTGGTACTGGGTCTGGGAGGCGGGGGAGTGGTACTGGGTCTGGGAGTGGGAGTGGCACTGGGTCTGGGTGTGGGAGGTGGGGGAGTGGGAGTGGGAGTGGCACTGGGTCTGGGAGAGGGAGGCGTGGGAGTGGCAC
Organism: Polyodon spathula; assembly: GCF_017654505.1. Classification (NCBI taxonomy): domain Eukaryota; kingdom Metazoa; phylum Chordata; class Actinopteri; order Acipenseriformes; family Polyodontidae; genus Polyodon; species Polyodon spathula. The sequence goes on along the minus strand of NC_054565.1, from coordinate 7,359,671 downwards.
TGGGTCTGGGAGTGGGAGTGGGGAGTGTGGAGTGGGAGGCCTAGAGTGGTCCCTCACCCTCCCCCCCCCTAGGGATCCCCCCCCGGATGGGGGGGGGGGGGGTGTGGCGATGGTTGTATTTTGTTATAGTGTTCACTGAAATATGCATTAATAAAAACGTGTGCAGGGACTGCGGAGAGCAGGGGACTGTAAGGAGCAGCCCTGCTGTGAAACACTCGCTCAGCATCCGCGCTGCACAGCAGTGTTCTCCCTGCAGACTTCATAGACAACGTTTAAACAAACTGGGATAAAAAACTCCACTCACTTCTCTCTGTGTCTCTCTCTTTCTCTGTCTCTGTCTGTCTGTTTCTGTGTCTCTCTCTCTCTCTCTCTCTCTCTCTCTCTCTCTCTCTCTCTCCTCCCTTTCCTGACAGACCCAGTCCTGCCCACCGTCGCTCCCAGAGCAAAGTGGGGGGGTCCAACAAGAAGCGCGCTCGAGACCCCTCCCCTGAGGAAGAGCAAGGCTACCCGTCTCCTCCCCAGCACCCCTACAGCGCCCCCTACGCTCAGCGAGGCGGATACCAGTCAGAGGGGTACGAGAGCCCAGCCCTGGAGGAGGAGGAGGAGGAGGAGGAGGACAGGGGGGTGACAGAGGCAGACAGCCCCCAGCACTGCTCCAGCAGCCCCCCCTACAGGCAGGGGTACGAGGTGGAGGAGGACAGGCACTCTCCAGAGCAGCCTAAACCTGCGCACAAGGACCCCCACAGAGAGAGGGAGAAAGCAAAGGCGCACCACAAGAGCAGAGACCGGGACAGGGAAAGACACAGCGATGGGACAGCGGCGCCGGAGAGGCAGAAGGGCAGTTCTGGCAGACAGGGGGCAGCAGAAAGCAGCTGGGAGGAGGCAGGGGGCAGGGGACACAACCTGGACTCAAAGAAGCGAGGCAGGGAAGCAGGGATTCCCCCAGCCCCCTCGGAGCCCCGCAGGCAACACCGACACAGAGACACGGAGTCCGACAGGACCAGCACATCTGGAGCAGCCCGGCCCGTATCAGCAGGGGAGCGGGACAGAGAGAGAGGGAAGAGGAGGAGCAGCACGGGTGAGTGGAGCAGTGCGGCCCTCTGGCACGCCTTTATAATATATAACAGACCCTGATAGTGATGAGATCCAGCCCTCTGGCACGCCTTTATAATATATAACAGACCCTGATAGTGATGAGATCCAGCCCTCTGGCACGCCTTTATAATATATAGCACAGAACAGACCCTGAGACCCTGATAGTGAGATCCAGCCCTCTGGCACGCCTTTATAATATATAACAGACCCTGATAGTGATGAGATCCAGCCCTCTGGCACGCCTTTATAATATATAACAGACCCTTTATAATAATATACACTAGACCCTGATAGTGATGAGATCCAGCCCTCTGGCACGCCTTTATAATATATAACAGACCCTGATAGTGATGAGATCCAGCCCTCTGGCACGCCTTTATAATATATAACAGACCCTGATAGTGATGAGATCCAGCCCTCTGGCGCCTTTATAATATATAACAGATGAGATCCAGCACTCTGAAATGCCTTTATAAATATAGAACTAGACCCTGATAGTGATGAGATCCAGCCCTCTGCGGCACGGAAAATATTATATATGGGATCCTAACACTACTCAGGTGATAGTGATGAGATCAGTCCCCCTCTGGCACGCCTTTATAATATATAACAGACCCTGATAGTGATGAGAGATCCGTCCCTGGCACGCCTGTATAATATATAACAGACCCTGATAGTGATGATCTCCGCCCTCTGGCAATAATATATATTTGTCCCTGATAGTCACTACTATAGGTCGCCCTCTGGCGGGCCTTTATAAAGATAGTGGGATCCAGACGCACGCCTGATAGGTGACTATCCAGCCCTCTGGCACGCAGTTTATATATATAACAGACCCTGATAGTGACACATCCACAACCCTGATAACGCCTTTATAATATACAGCACCTGATAGTGATGAGATAACAGACCCTGATAGTGATGAGATCCAGCACTTATAATATATAGCACTAGACCCTGATAGTGATGAGATCCAGCCCTCTGGCATGCCTTTATAATATACACAGACCCTGATAGTGATGAGACTCTGGCACGCCTTTATAATATATAACAGACCCTGATAGTGATGAGATCCAGCCCTCTTGTTTCTGTGTAATATTCCAGCGCTTTGTGATTGTTCTCCAGGTAAATCTCGAGGAGTGCCTGAGGAGGAGGAGGGGCTGGGGGTGGAGAAGGAGAGGGAGGTGGAAGGGGACCAGACCGCCATGTCCTTCGAGTCCTACCTCAGCTACGACATCCCGCAGGTGAAGAGGAAGAAGAAGAATCCCAGCCGCCCCCCGCCGGCCCCCCACAACCCCCCCAAAACAAACAGGACGCAGCCGATCAAGAGAGCCAGCCAGGAGCCGCCACAGAACCAGCGAGAGAAGAGCAGGAAGGTGAGAGAGAGAGAGAGAGTGAGGGAGAGATGCACTGACACACACACACACACACGCACACACACACACACACACACAGAGTGAGGGAGAGACACCCAGAGAGAGAATGTGATAGAGACAAGCACAGTTGAGCGCGGCTCCTGCAGTGTTGTAATGAATACAGATTGACAGTTTGTGGAGGATGCAGCGTCCCCAGTGGAGTTCATATGCTTAACACGCAGCGCTGGATTCATGTTTCTCTCTCTCTCTCTCTCTCTCTCTCTCTCTCTCTCTCTCTCTCTCTGATTCAGATCAGTGACATCATCCCAGTGCTGCCGGATATTCCCCTGCCAGCCATCCAGCCCAACTACCGGCCCCTCCCCTCGCTGGACCCCACGCCCCTGTCACCTCAGAGACGCAAAGGTGAGCCCCCCGGCCTCAGTAATCATTTAAAGGGCTACGTGTTTTTCAAGTGCTAAACGTTCAGACGCTCCCAGTGTTGACGCCGTCTCCTCGGTGCCGGGTCTCGTGGTGTTTGATTGGTTCCCGTGTTGACGCTGTCTCCTCGGTGCCGGGTCTCGTGGTGTTTGATTGGTTCCCGTGTTGACGCTGTCTCCTCGGTGCCGGGTCTCGTGGTGTTTGATTGGTTCCCGTGTTGACGCTGTCTCCTCGGTGCCGGGTCTCGTGGTGTTTGATTGGTTCCCGTGTTGACGCTGTCTCCTCGGTGCCGGGTCTCGTGGTGTTTGATTGGTTCCCGTGTTGACGCTGTCTCCTCGGTGCCGGGTCTCGTGGTGTTTGATTGGTTCCCGTGTTGACGCTGTCTCCTCGGTGCCGGGTCTCGTGGTGTTTGATTGGTTCCCGTGTTGACGCTGTCTCCTCGGTGCCGGGTCTCGTGGTGTTTGATTGGTTCCCGTGTTGACGCTGTCTCCTCGGTGCCGGGTCTCGTGGTGTTTGATTGGTTCCCGTGTTGACGCTGTCTCCTCGGTGCCGGGTCTCGTGGTGTTTGATTGGTTCCAGTGTTGACGCTGTCTCCTCGGTGCCGGGTCTCGTGGTGTTTGATTGGTTCCCGTGTTGACGCTGTCTCCTCGGTGCCGGGTCTCGTGGTGTTTGATTGGTTCCCGTGTTGACGCTGTCTCCTCGGTGCCGGGTCTCGTGGTGTTTGATTGGTTCCAGTGTTGACGCTGTCTCCTCTCTCCTCTCCTCAGTGCCGCTCGCGTCTCCGGAGGATGATGATCAGGGCTTCACGGGCCGGCGCTTGAATTCCAAAATGGCGGTGTACTCGGGATCCAAGACCTCCTACCTGCCCAAGATGATGAGCCTGTATGAGCAGTGCATTCGCGTGCTGCAGAACAACATCGACTGTGAGGGACTGAACCGCGCTGCATAGCACAGCACAGCACAGCCACACTGAACTGCACACAGCACAGCACAGCCACACTGTACTGCACACAGCACAGCACAGCCACACTGTACTGCACACAGCACAACATAACAATGTTGTACTGCACACCCACGCCTCACCACATGAGACCACACCCAGACCACACCAATATTGACCCTGTATGAATAGTGTATCTCAGAGTGCTGCAGTAAGAGTCCTCCTCACCCTTGTGTGTGTCTCCCCAGCGATCGACGAGGTGGGGGGGGTTCCCTACGAGATCCTGGAGCCCGTTCTGGAGAGATGCACCCCGGAACAGCTGTACAGAATCGAGCAGTGCAACCAGGTGAGTGCAGCGAGTCTCAGCCTGCCATCGAGCAGAGCGACCAGGGGAGCGCAGCGAGTCTCAGCCTGCCATCGAGCAGAGCGACCAGGGGAGCGCAGCGAGGCTCAGCCTGCCATCGAGCAGAGCGACCAGGGGAGCGCAGCGAGGCTCAGCCTGCCATCGAGCAGAGCGACCAGGGGAGCGCAGCGAGGCTCAGCCTGCCATCGAGCAGAGCGACCAGGGGAGCGCAGCGAGGCTCAGCCTGCCATCGAGCAGAGCGACCAGGGGAGCGCAGCGAGGCTCAGCCTGCCATCGAGCAGAGCGACCAGGGGAGCGCAGCGAGGCTCAGCCTGCCATCGAGCAGAGCGACCAGGGGAGTGCAGCGAGGCTCAGCCTGCCATCGAGCAGAGCGACCAGGGGAGTGCAGCGAGGCTCAGCCTGCTTGCAGCCTGCCCTCCATTCTGTATGCATGTCAGTTTGTGTGATTTTCTCTCTCCCCCTCTCTCTCCTCCTCCTCTCTCTCAGTGCTTCATGGAGGACTCTAATGAGCTGTGGACGAGACACTGTCAGCGGGATTTCCGCAGGGAGAGTCCACAGGAGTTTGAGTCCTGGAGGGAGATGTACCTGCGGCTGCACGACGAGAGAGAGGAGAGACTGAGACTGCTGACCCAGAACATCAGCTCTGCGCACGCCAGCCGGCCCAAAGGTACCCCTTCACCCTTCACCCTTCACCCTTCACCCCTCTCCCACTCTCCCCTCCTGAGGGCAGTGTTGCCGTGATTGAATTTGCGTGTGTCTAGCGTGTGTTTCTCATGTTCTGTCCCTGCAGGTCGTCAGGTGAAGATGGCGTTTGTGAACTCGATAGCGAAGCCGCCGCGGGACGTCCGGAGACGGCAGGAGAGATTCGGCACAGCCAGTGGGAGCACGAGCGCCAGCACCAGCCAGGCAGCGCCAATCAAGTGAGGGGCTGGGCTGTGGTGGGGGGGTTGATGATGATGTGAGGGTTCGCTGCTCCCCCGGTCTCCACGGAGCTGCAGCGAGGGTTCGCTGCTCCCCCCGGTCTCCACGGAGCTGCAGCGAGGGTTCGCTGCTCCCCCGGTCTCCACGGAGCTGCAGTTGTTTGACAGGCTGTGTCTCTGGTTTCCTCTGCAGGATCAGGCCAGTGTTCCCCAGCTTCATGTCCATTCGCACCAGCAGCACCAGTCCCAGCGGGGGAGGGGGAGGCAGCGCTGCCTACGAGGGGCCCGGCACCAGTGCAGGAGGGGGGGGCAGCGCTGCCTACGAGGGGCCCAGCACCAGCGGGGGGCCCGCTAGCAACAAGCCCCTCGTAAAGAGTGAGTACTGGGGCTCTCTCTCTCTCTGTCTTTGTGTGTGTGTCTCTCTGTGTCTGTCTGTCTGAGATAATGAGCTGTGTCTCGTCTCCTCTCTGATTCTCTCCTCTCTCTATTTGAGATAGTGAGCTGTGTCTCGTCTCCTCTCTGATTCTCTCCTCTCTCTCTCTCTGTTTGAGATAGTGAGCTGTGTCTCGTCTCCTCTCTGATTCTCTCCTCTCTTTCTCTCTCTGAGATAATGAGCTGTGTCTCGTCTCCTCTCTGATTCTCTCCTCTCTGTGTTTCAGAGATTGCTCCGATGATGGCGAAGACGATCAAAGCGTTCAAGAACCGTTTCTCTCGACGGTGAGGTGGAGAGCGTGGTCGGATGTGGGGATGATTCTCACCCAAAACCACACCATGGACCCGGAGACACGCCTTGCCCCGCCCCCTGGGGATTTTAAAAAAGCCAAAATGTCTGGCCCTCTCTCTCTGTCTCTGTCTCTGTCTCTCTCTCTCTCTCTCTCTCTCTCTCTCTCTCTCTGTCTCTCTCTCTCTCTCTCTCTGTCTCTCTCTCTCTCTCTCTCTCTGTCTCTCTCTCTCTCTCTCTCTCTCTCTCTCTCTCTCTCTCTGTCTCTCTCTCTCTCTCTGTCTCTGTCTGTCTCTCTCTCTCTCTCTGTCTCTGTCTGTCTCTCTCCCGTTGCAGAGCAGTGTGATCCATTCCGGGTTTTACTAGGAGTTTAGTGAGACACGGTGGAGCTTGTTGCCACTGCACTGGAGCTGCTGTTAACCCTGGAGTGGGTGAAGTGTGATTGCCAGCCCTGCTCTCTGTCTCTGAGAAGCACTGAGTCTGTCAAACGATGTCATGCGATTTCACTCGAGAGGTGGGGGGGGGGATAATTTTGTATAAACATTTGAATCGGGAGCCGCCAGTCCGCAGGAGAATCTATTAAGTGTTTAGAAATAAAAGCGTTCCTGAGCGCAGCAAAAAGTCATGACAAATGTTTTAGCAAAAATGTTTTTATTTTATTTTTTAATGTATGTATTTAAAATAGGAAAATGGAAACGTGTGTGTGTGTGTGTGTTTCAGAATAGGAAAGCCTTCTTCCTGAATCTAATGATGGGGTGGGTGGGGGGGGGGGGTGATTGAGCACAGCCAAGCGCGCTCCGAGTAATTCCAGCTTCAGATCCCGGAGGCGACCAGGTGTGCCGCTGCTTCCTTTTCTACTTCTGATGATAACAACTTTTTTGGTTTCTTCCTCCTTTCTGTGTGAAATTGTTCCAGATGAATATTTTATGAAAACAAGATTGTGTAGCAAGGATATTGAGATTGTTTCTCTGAGTAAAATATTAATAAAAAATACATAACTGAGTTATTGTGTTACGAATTTTGTCTTTAAAGGTGTGTGTGTGTGAAGGGTGAAGTAGATCTGATGTGTGTGTGTGTGTGTGTGAAGGGTGAAGTAGATCTGATCTCTGTGTGTGTGAAGGGTGAAGTAGATCTGATCTCTGTGTGTGTGTGTGAAGGGTGAAGTAGATCTGATCTCTGTGTGTGTGTGTGAAGGGTGAAGTAGATCTGATCTCTGTGTGTGTGAAGGGTGAAGTAGATCTGATCTCTGTGTGTGTGTGTGAAGGGTGAAGTAGATCTGATCTGTGTGTGTGAAGGGTGAAGTAGATCTGATCTCTGTGTGTGTGAAGGGTGAAGTAGATCTGATCTCTGTGTGTGTGAAGGGTGAAGTAGATCTGATCTGTGTGTGTGAAGGGTGAAGTAGATCTGATCTGTGTGTGTGTGTGTGAAGGGTGAAGTAGATCTGATCTCTGTGTGTGTGAAGGGTGAAGTAGATCTGATCTGTGTGTGTGAAGGGTGAAGTAGATCTGATCTGTGTGTGTGAAGGGTGAAGTAGATCTGATCTGTGTGTGTGTGAAGGGTGAAGTAGATCTGATCTGTGTGTGTGTGTGAAGGGTGAAGTAGATCTGATCTGTGTGTGTGAAGGGTGAAGTAGATCTGATCTCTGTGTGTGTGAAGGGTGAAGTAGATCTGATCTCTGTGTGTGTGAAGGGTGAAGTAGATCTGATCTGTGTGTGTGAAGGGTGAAGTAGATCTGATCTGTGTGTGTGAAGGGTGAAGTAGATCTGATCTGTGTGTGTGAAGGGTGAAGTAGATCTGATCTGTGTGTGTGAAGGGTGAAGTAGATCTGATCTGTGTGTGTGAAGGGTGAAGTAGATCTGATCTGTGTGTGTGTGTGTGAAGGGTGAAGTAGATCTGATCTGTGTGTGTGAAGGGTGAAGTAGATCTGATCTGTGTGTGTGTGTGTGTGTGAAGGGTGAAGTAGATCTGATCTGTGTGTGTGAAGGGTGAAGTAGATCTGATCTGTGTGTGTGAAGGGTGAAGTAGATCTGATCTGTGTGTGTGAAGGGTGAAGTAGATCTGATCTGTGTGTGTGTGTGTGAAGGGTGAAGTAGATCTGATCTGTGTGTGTGAAGGGTGAAGTAGGTCTGATCTGTGTGTGTGTGTGTGAAGGGTGAAGTAGATCTGATCTGTGTGTGTGAAGGGTGAAGTAGATCTGATCTGTGTGTGTGAAGGGTGAAGTAGATCTGATCTGTGTGTGTGAAGGGTGAAGTAGTGTGTGTGTGTGAAGGGTGAAGTAGATCTGATCTGTGTGTGTGAAGGGTGAAGTCGATCTGATCTGTGTGTGTGAAGGGTGAAGTAGATCTGATCTGTGTGTGTGAAGGGTGAAGTAGATCTGATCTGTGTGTGTGAAGGGTGAAGTAGATCTTATCTGTGTGTGTGAAGGGTGAAGTAGATCTGATCTGTGTGTGTGAAGGGTGAAGTAGATCTGATCTGTGTGTGTGAAGGGTGAAGTCGGTCTGATCTGTGTGTGTGTGTGTGTGAAGGGTGAAGTAGATCTGATCTGTGTGTGTGAAGGGTGAAGTCGGTCTGATCTGTGTGTGTGTGTGTGAAGGGTGAAGTAGATCTGATCTGTGTGTGTGAAGGGTGAAGTCGGTCTGATCTGTGTGTGTGTGAAGGGTGAAGTAGATCTGATCTGTGTCTGTGAAGGGTGAAGTAGATCTGATCTGTGTGTGTGAAGGGTGAAGTCGGTCTGATCTGTGTGTGTGTGTGTGTATAAACACAGATCTGACTCACAGTTGTGTTTGAAGTTTCATATAAACACGCATTTTTTAATTGTCATGATTAGATGTATGTATGCTATAGTAATATCGTAATGTTACAGTATCTGAGTGGGAGAAGGGGTCTTACTATTATTTAATCAGTAAGGCGAGTCGTTTTTGAAGTAGCGTTTTGATGTCAATATGAAGGTAAAGCTGGTGGGTCTGTGTTTGGTTAAAATATTCATCCAGATTTTGAGTGATTCCAGCATTTGTCCACAAGAGTGCGCTCGACCCGCACACACATGTGCTTGAAGACGTCACGACGCGGTATTGCCAGCGAAGGAATTATTACAGAAACACCCGAACCACGTGTCGGGGGGGCTGAAGCCGAACCTGCATGCGTCATGTGGGTGCGCGGAAGCCGTGTCCTGGATCACGTGTGCCTCGCTTTGCTGTCTTGCCTCAGGACCGGGTTGGAGTTTTTTAGAGTCGGGGTGTCAAACCGGCATGGCGGGTCACGGAGGCCATGGGCATGGGCACGGCTGCGGGTGCGAGGGCCAACACGACCCGGCGGAGAGGGGGCTGGAGTTCGGTCTGTACCAAAAAATCGACATCGAGAAACTGCAGTGCTTGAACGAGAGCCGGGAGGGGGCTGGAAAGCTGGTCTTCAAACCGTGGGAAGAGCGGAGAGACAGGGAGAAGGTAGCGTTATCACCGTGCCGATCATAATACTGATAATACGAATCGATCGATACACCGTCTGCAGAGCAGGGCGGAAACACAGAGCCGGGGCAGGTCTGGGAAACTGGAGCCCCAATGCACGGTCAGGTTCATTCAGGAGCCCCGGTGCACGGTCAGGTTCATTCAGGAGCCCCGGTGCACGGTCAGGTTCATTCAGGAGCCCCGGTGCACGGTCAGGTTCATTCAGGAGCCCCGGTGCACGGTCAGGTTCATTCAGGAGCCCCGGTGCACGGTCAGGTTCATTCAGGAGCCCCGGTGCACGGTCAGGTTCATTCAGGAGCCCCGGTGCACGGTCAGGTTCATTCAGGAGCCCCGGTGCACGGTCAGGTTCATTCAGGAGCCCCGGTGCACGGTCAGGTTCATTCAGGAGCCCCGGTGCACGGTCAGGTTCATTCAGGAGCCCCGGTGCACGGTCAGGTTCATTCAGGAGCCCCGGTGCACGGTCAGGTTCATTCAGGAGCCCCGGTGCACGGTCAGGTTCATTCAGGAGCCCCGGTGCACGGTCAGGTTCATTCAGGAGCCCCGGTGCACGGTCAGGTTCATTCAGGAGTCAAGATGTCGCCAGTTTGTGCCCCTTATCAGTTTCACTCAAACGATAATAATAAAACAAGCGTTCCTGCCCGATACAGAGCAGAGGTGTGCTTTACTTGTTCTACTTTTTTCTCGATCTCGTTTGGGAACATGCAATTCAAACCTGTACTTTATTTTTATATATATATATATATATATATATATATATATATATATATATATATATATATTGCATGTGTATTAATTAGTAACACGTGTATAGTTTCTCATGGCTATTGGTTTTGAAATGCACTGAAACTGTTTGCAGAGCCTGCTTTCATTGAAGAACACTCTCTCTCTCTCTCTCTCTCTCTCTCTCTCTCTCTCTCTCTCTCTCTCTCTCTCTCTCCCTCTCAGTTCGTGGAAAGTGACGGTGATGAGGAGCTTCTCTTCAATATTCCGTAAGAGCGACGCACACACAGATAGACAGACTGACAAAAACACACACAGACAGACACACTGACAGAAACACACACAGACAGACACACTGACGTTGCACACGTGTTGTTGCAGGTTCACGGGCAGTGTGAAGTTGAAGGGGGTGATTTTGATTGGAGACGATGATGACAGCCACCCTGCTGAGATGAGGCTGTGAGTCTGGGGGGGGTGTGTGTGTGTGTCTGATGACAGCCATCCTGCTGAGATGAGGCTGTGAGTCTGGGGGGGGTGTGTGATGACAGCCACCCTGCTGAGATGAGGCTATGAGTCTGGGGGGGGTGTGTGATGACAGCCACCTTGCTGAGATGAGGCTGTGAGTCTGGGGGGGGTGTGTGATGACAGCCACCCTGCTGAGATGAGGCTGTGAGTCTGGGGTGGTGTGTGATGACAGCCACCCTGCTGAGATGAGGCTGTGAGTCTGGGGGGGGTGTGTGATGACAGCCACCCTGCTGAGATGAGGCTGTGAGTCTGGGGGGGTGTGTGATGACAGCCACCCTGCTGAGATGAGGCTGTGAGTCTGGGGGGGTGTGTGATGACAGCCACCCTGCTGAGATGAGGCTGTGAGTCTGGGGGGGGTGTGTGATGACAGCCACCCTGCTGAGATGAGGCTGTGAGTCTGGGGGGGCCACCTTGTGTGATGACAGCCACCCTGCTGAGATGAGGCTGTGAGTCTGGGGGGGGTGTGTGATGACAGCCACCCTGCTGAGATGAGGCTGTGAGTCTGGGGGGGTGTGTGTGATGACAGCCACCCTGCTGAGATGAGGCTGTGAGTCTGGGGGGGTGTGTGTGATGACAGCCACCCTGCTGAGATGAGGCTGTGAGTCTGGGGGGGGTGTGTGATGACAGCCACCCTGCTGAGATGAGGCTGTGAGTCTGGGCGGCCGGGGGTGTGATGGCAGGTCAGTGTAATGTGTGCTCTCCGCTCTGCCAGGTATAAGAACTGTGCCCACATGTCGTTCGATGATACGGCGCGGGAACCAGACCAGACGTTCCGGCTGAATCGCGACCCCACGGGAGAGCTGGAGTACCCCACCAAGTACGCAGTGCTGCCAGCGCTTCCACACCATTGAGAGAGAATCGATAACACTGGCAATCTGAATCACAGCTCTGTCTCTGTGTGTCTCCCTGTCTGTCTCTCCCTCTCAGGATCGCTCGTTTCTCCGGAGTCACTCACCTCTCCATTCACATCTCTCTGAACTTCGGCAGTGAGACGACGCGTGTGTACTACATCGGACTGCGCGGAGAGTTCACACAGGTCAGTGCGAGCGTGTGTCTGACTGCCTGCCTGTAGGGGGGGGTGTGTGTGTGTGACTGCCTGTCACCGGTGTATCTGTGTGTCTGGTGTGCGTGTCGGTGTTTGTGGTGTGTTGTGGTGTGTGTGCGTGTCGGTGTTTGTGGTGTGTTGTGGTGTGTGTGCGTGTCGGTGTTTGTGGTGTGTTGTGGTGTGTGTGCGTGTCGGTGTTTGTGGTGTGTTGTGGTGTGTGTGCGTGTCGGTGTTTGTGGTGTGTTGTGGTGTGTGTGCGTGTGGGTGTTTGTGGTGTGTTGTGGTGTGTGTGCGTGTCGGTGTTTGTGGTGTGTTGTGGTGTGTGTTGTGTGTGTGTTTGTGGTGTGTTGTGGTGTGTGTGCGTGTCGGTGTTTGTGGTGTGTTGTGGTGTGTGTGCGTGTCGGTGTTTGTGGTGTGTTGTGGTGTGTGTGCGTGTGTGTGCGTGTGGTGTGTTGTGGTGTGTGTGCGTGTGTGTTTGTGTGTGTGTGTGTGTGTGTGTGTGTGTGTTTGTGTGTTGTGGTGTGTGTGCGTGTCGGTGTTTGTGGTGTGTGTGGTGTGTGTGCGTGTGGTGTGTTGTGGTGTGTTGTGGTGTGTGTGCGTGTGGTGTGTTGTGGTGTGTTGTGGTGTGTGTGCGTGTGTGGTGTTTGTGGTGTGTTGTGTGTGTGTGTCGGTGTGTGTGGTGTGTTGTGTGTGTGTGTGTGTGTGCGTGTGTGTTTGTGGTGTGTTGTGGTGTGTGTGCGTGTCGGTGTTTGTGGTGTGTTGTGGTGTGTGTGCGTGTCGGTGTTTGTGGTGTGTTGTGGTGTGTGTGCGTGTCGGTGTTTGTGGTGTGTTGTGGTGTGTGTGCGTGTCGGTGTTTGTGGTGTGTTGTGGTGTGTGTGCGTGTCGGTGTTTGTGGTGTGTTGTGGTGTGTGTGCGTGTGGTGTTTGTGGTGTGTTGTGGTGTGTGTGCGTGTGTGTTTGTGGTGTGTTGTGGTGTGTGTGCGTGTGTGTTTGTGGTGTGTTGTGTGTGTGTGTGTGTGTGTGTGTGTGTTTGTGGTGTGTTGTGGTGTGTGTGTGTCGGTGTTTGTGGTGTGTTGTGGTGTGTGTGCGTGTCGGTGTTTGTGGTGTGTTGTGGTGTGTGTGCGTGTCGGTGTTTGTGGTGTGTTGTGGTGTGTGTGCGTGTCGGTGTTTGTGGTGTGTTGTGGTGTGTGTGCGTGTGGGTGTCGGGTGTTGTGGTGTGTTGTGGTGTGTGTGCGTGTCGGTGTTTGTGGTGTGTTGTGGTGTGTGTGCGTGTGCGTGTCGGTGTTTGTGGTGTGTTGTGGTGTGTTGTGGTGTGTGCGTGTGTGTTTGTGTGTGTGCGTGTGGTGTGTGTGCGTGTCGGTGTTTGTGGTGTGTTGTGGTGTGTGTGCGTGTCGGTGTTTGTCTGCAGGTAGCAAAATAACATCAGTAAATAGATTCCCAGCAGAGGATGCTGTGAGTTAAGATCCATATGCTGACTCTCTCTCTCTCTTCTCTCCTCTCTCTCTGTCTCTGTCTCTCTCAGGCTCACAGACACGAGGTGACCATCTGCACCTATGAGGCTTCAGCCAACCCCGCTGACCACAAAGTGGACGTGTTGAGCACGCAGTCTCACTTCATCTCCTGAGCCTGCTCGTACCTCTGCAGCAGTGGCACTTGTAATAATAAAGGACCCTGCTGGGGGATAATAAAGCTGCCGTTGTCTTCTGCAGTACGAGAGGTTTTCAGTTGTGTTTAAACAGCCGCTTCACAGTGGGCTTTACCTGAGGGCAGGGGGGGGTCCATTCCTGGCTTTCAATTCCACTGCCCTTTAAAATCGATTCCACTTCCCTTTATAATCAATTCCAGTCCCTCTGTAAGCAATTCCACTTCCCTTTATAATCAATTCCACTTCCCTTTATAATCAATTCCAGTCTCTTTATAATCAATTCCAGTCCCTTTGTAAACAATTCCACTTCCCTTTCTAATCGATTCCACTTCCCTTTGTAATCAATTCCACTTCCCTTTATAATCAATTCCACTTCCCTTTATAATCAATTCCAGTCCCTCTGTAAACAATTCCACTTCCCTTTATTATCAATTCCAGTCCCTTTGTAAACAATTCCACTTCCCTTTATAATCAATTCCACTTCCCTTTATAATCAATTCCACTTCCCTTTATAATCAATTCCAGTCCCTTTGTAAACAATTCCACTTCCCTTTATAATCAATTCCAGTCCCTTTGTAAACAATTCCACTTCCCTTTATTATCAATTCCAGTCCCTTTGTAAACAATTCCACTTCCCTTTATAATCAATTCCAGTCCCTTTGTAATCGATTCCACTTCCCTTTATAATCAATTCCAGTCCCTTTGTAAACAATTCCACTTCCCTTTCTAATCGATTCCACTTCCCTTTGTAATCAATTCCACTTCCCTTTATAATCAATTTCCTTTATAATCAATTCCACTTCCCTTTATAATCAATTCCACTTCCCTCTGTAATCAATTCCACTTCCCTTTATAATCAATTCCACTTCCCTTTATAATCAATTCCAGTCCCTTTG
>NC_054565.1:7330224-7342544 GCF_017654505.1 Polyodon spathula | reverse complement strand
AGAAATGACACAGGTGTAGATGCCAGTGAAATGCGCAAAAAGCATCCAGTCCTGAAAAGCAGGACAATGGCAAAGGTACACTGCAGCAACGTGTATTTTAATATAGCGCCTTTCATAGTGGACACCATCACAAAGCGCTTTACCAGGGTAGCGTGTGAACTGTGCATTATATGCAGAGTCGCCTACAATAGGGCATTGCTTTAATATCTCATCCGCAGGATGGAGCACAAGGAGGTGAAGTGACTTGCTCTGCGTCACAGCGAGTGTCAGTCAGTGGCATCCATTAGTCAAACAATCATACTTTGAATCGGCATAATCTGGTTTCATTTTATGACTCTAGCCTACAGTGTATAGTTGAGTCAAGGCAAAGAGCCAAACAAGTTAGGTATGGAGTCTATTCCGCTGCACAGCTAGAGATGTGCCGATTCTTAAATGGTGCACGGCTTGTTAAAGCACACACGTGCAAGCAGGGGATCACTGTGCCAGATCAGCCAATCTGACATCCTGCACCTCGTCTGCCAGGTGAAGGTTATATAGTCTGCAAAGAACCCTTTGAAAAATTGCCAAAAAAACCTACGAATCCAACGTACAGAAAGAAAAAAAAAAAAAGTAGTGTTCCGGAACTTTTAGGATGCGACAAATAGGTACAAAATATTTGTTGCTCCTGTTGATCTGAGAAGTTGACCCAGCAGTGGTCTTGTTCAAATCTGAAGATTATATTAACAGGGCACCAGCAATAAAGCATGAAACCCACAAGCAGAAGAGAACTTGAGGAGCCTATACAGATGCTGCTGTCAATCAAGGGCAGTGGAACATGGAAATGCCAGCCCTCTTCCTTCATTATAATTGGGAGGAGGGTTGTAGCCAAGGCACAGGAGGGGCCTTCGTTCTCACTTTGTGGATTTAAATCAAGCAGAGAAATTGTACAGACTGAGTCACAATTAAAACGTTCTTTGGCTTGAACTCTTACATTTGTCAAAGTGTATACAAAACAGATTTCCACTAATCAAATCTAGGACTAAAATGGAGTTCTTTAAATCCATGCTGGTGCAATCGACCCTTAATGCGTGAAGCAGGTCACCGTACCATCATCTCAAAACTCACTTCTAGGAAGTGCTGCTGTGCTCGACTTGAGCAACAGTTCAGCCAAAAGGGGGATAAACACTGCATATTAAACACAGAACACTGTGGCACTCCCCCCAGAGAGTTTACCCAGTTCAGCTACAGCACAAAGTCTTGTTTAGGCATGGATCAGTTTCAAGTTGCTTTATTACTGCTTGACTAGTAAGATGCTTTACATCAGGATCCCAGCAAGACAAAGCACTGGAGAGGCATCAAAACAAACTGGACTGAAGTCCTTCAGTGAACCGAGTGGGGAAGGATGAAGCTGGTCCTACGCAGCAAGTTCAAAAGCAGGAGTTGCACAATCGCTCTCATCTGCCAAAAAAAGACACTAACATTTGCACAAGAGGAGTGGGAAGATTCAGAATTGGCAGCTGGGAAGTTTCACACTGAATTATGGGACAGTTAAGGTGAGGGTAACAGTTTCTTGTTAAAGGTTATAAAACGCCTGTGAAAAAGGGCCCATTCCATACAGCGCTTAACATTCAGGTAGTGGAAATATAGAACACTGAACCACTATCTGTCCTACAACAGCATCACTGAATGAAGTTAGATTTTTACTCAAAATGGGCAAAACAATTCTAGCTTTGAGGACGCAGACAGGGTGCACCAAGGGGCACATGTAAACTGCAGGAGATTCAGGTCTTCAACCACAGGACCGCTAGGGCTGTAGAAGTTCATTGGAGGAGTAAACTAGTCCAAGTTTTTACTTGAAATCACGTCTTGGCAAAACTGACCCACAAACCCCCCCCCCCGTGCTGCTGAGTGCAACACAACTGCATTGAGAGAGACTGCAGTACAGTGTAGTCTTCCCTTTCCTGAACTCCTTCATCAGTGTACCCCCACAGCCTCTTCCTCCCTCCCCCACTCTGATTCTACCCCAAGCCAGCCTGGAATACATTACCATGTCACTGCCCATCACCGCTCCGCCTGGTGCTCCAGCCCCCATCGCCTGGTGGCTTTCAAATCCCATGCCACCCATAGGGAATTTCTGGGTGCTGGAACCATACGCCGAATCTACCAGAGAAGTTCAAAAAATGTGACATCAAGCAACCAGTCTAGAAAAGCCATTACAATGGAATTTGGAGCGGCAGGTTAAGCCACCTCCCACTTCATTGCAAAGCCACTGGTTTCGACGCTTACCTGCCATGCCCATGGGGCCCGCTCCTCCTCCACTCATCCTCATCTCACGCTCCCGCTGCTGGAAGAACACAAGCGTTAAGAGTCTTAATGTACCCGCTTCAGGGGCACGGCAACACTACAATTCAGGGGGTCTCTTACATTATCCATGAAGCCCCCCATCCTGTAGGGGTCGTCTCTCTGGCGTCTCATCTGCTCCTCCATCTCCCTCTGGCGCAGCACCATCTCCTCCTCACGCCGGCGACGCTCCTCATCCTGCCTGCGGATACAGGACATGGGAGGACAGCGTGACTCCCGCGGCACAGCACTGACCAATGCCTTGTATCACCAAGTTCAAGAAGATCCATCCAAGCTGCTTGCTGTAGCAAGCTCATACTAAAATCTGGAAACAGGTGCAACTGCTATGCAACAGGAGTCCAGTTCCCACCCCAGTATAATTTCCTGAATGTCTTGAGACAGCCACCACTAGTATCAGGTGTTTGCTTGCTAGATGCAAGGCAGCTTCACAGAATCACAGGTAAGGGAATTTGAAGGGTCCCCGCAGTACCCTCGTGGTGTGCCCAACTAAACCAACCCGAAGCCCTGTCCTCAAGTCATGCTGGGGGGTTAACTCTACCTCAGCTGCATTTCCTTGCGCTTCTGCATTTCCTGGCTGTGCATCTCTTCCATGCGCCTCAGTTCTTCTTGGCGTCTCAGCAAATCTACACGAAGACAATAAACCGATTCAATAGTGAAATTCAAGCGACACGCATCTCTGAAAAGTTACAGCAATTTCACAAAGAAAGCCAGCCATTGCCATGGGTAATTAAGGGAATAACACCCAATTACTACCCCATTTAAAACTTAACACCCATATAATTCAAATCGAGATTTGCACTGGTGAAAGCCGAGGAGAGCACTCCTACCCTGTCTCAGCATGTTGGCCTGGTGCTCATGGTAGGCGTCCTCCATCTCCCCCTCCAGCTTCTCCCGCGCCTCGCGGATGTTCTTCTCCACCTGCTCTCTCTGCTGCTTCTCCATCTCGTCCAGGGACTTCCACCTCTGAGAATACTCGTACTCGAAGGAGCCGGGGTGGGCAAAGCGTGGAGGCTGCTCCCTCTCCCTGCAGGGGAGGCAAGAGCACACTGCCAGTACTGACCCCCAGCCCACACACTGCCAGGACCGACCCCCAGCCCACACACTGCTGCCCAGGCTCTATGTTCCAGTGGGTGGGTAGGGATTTGCAGGGCACAACAAAAGCCAACTATTTAAAGCTTATAAAAGTTGAATTAACTGTCATTTTTCATTTAGTGTATTTGGGGTCTGGTACACCATGCCATCTTGCTAGTGGCCTTTTGACGGCTAAAGCTTACTGTCTTGAAAGAAAGCATTTCTACGTACAAGCCGATGCTACTACGGTACCAACAACCTTATTCATATGCCATGTTGCATTGAAAATCCCATTTAATCTGTCCTCCCACACACTTCACTGCTGCCTCCAGGCTGAATTTCAGCAGCGAGGGTGCCAGAGACCTCTTGGTAACGACAGATCTGTTGCTGCCCGCCACCTTCACCATCTCCCCAGGATTCACCCATTTCTGAACTGCATGCCAATTAAAAGACTGTGTAGTTTGTTTCACCTGCTTTATATTTAACATGATAAATAGTCCATTTCATACAACACTGCAGACGATAGTAAAGCAGATTATCTTTAGAAAGACCACACCTCAGCCTCATGAAGAGGCTCTCGATTCTAAGCATAAGCTTGGAGAGGGCCATTGCTACAATGCATTGCACACTATTAGCACTACAGCTTCCACTAAACTGTACAACAGTTACAGTCCTTTCAAAGAAGTGCATTCAAAAGATACAGCCCAACTTAATAGAAAACATTTACTTACATTTCATAGGAGGATCTGTTTCTAAATAAGGGACAAAGGGAAGAAATAAATACTTGGGCAAAAAAAGCCACGCGTCACTAGGCAGAATGCACATTAGTATGCAACTGTACCACTTTGCTTTCAAAGCAGAGTTCCAGTCATACATTTGTGGGGTAATCAGACATTTATAAGGAGGGGTGCACCAATAAATCTGTAGCTTATCAGCATGGCAGACAAGGAGAAATGACTTCGGCAGATTTATTTTAGCCTAACAAACTTCCAGCACAGACTTGAACGGTTTGGAGCGCGCTTCCTAATTACACAAGAACACCGAGACAGTCGTTTCCCTTGCAGTGCTGTGTAATGGGGGATCAACCTGCAGCAAATGGGAACAAACGTGTTTGTAATCCAATATCTGAAAACAAATCGGACAGCCGAGTTGTGTGCATAAGACTGGATGCTACATGAAGTACAACTACCAACTGCAAGTACATTTATTTATTAAGCTTCAGGATGAAGCTTAAGCACTGGTTTAAAAATGACTATTAATGTATTTCAAAGTGACCTATTGTAACTTCCTTACCTCTCCATTGGTTGTATTCAACGGCATTTTGAAGGAGAAATTTGTGCCATCTTTTGTCAAGAATTAAAGTTTCACGCAACTTTGTAACCAGAAATTTAACTTGACTTCGAATTTAACAAATGCTGTTCTAGTTGACATTGCGTTGGCTACAAGGTTAGAACATGCAAGGTTTGACAGCAAGTGGATGTAAACGTTTGTCACATTATCTACTTTCTCTACAGAAGCATTTACCAGTGCAAGAAACTGTAAAAATGTTCGAGAGCATGCTGTAAGAGATTTATAAATTGCTGTCAGGCACAATATAATACAAAGTTATACTCTGTATATTTTGAAATATATTCTCTTAACATCTATAATTCTAAAGTGTATACAGGCCTTATGTCTTGTCCTAGTAGTTTACAATAGCTTACCTGCACTATATTATCAACATGGCCCAATATGGGCAGATAACCGGCTGCCTGTATCTGCCAGGAATCTTAAACCGATGCACCCCTATTTATAAGTAATTGGATTGTATAAATCATTACTTTAGATCAGATACACAGCGAGTGCACATTTAACATTGACAGTTTCATTGAGAGCAATGCAATGTGTCGCAATTACACATGTGGACCCATTCCAAACAGCAAGCTAGAACATGGAGGTGTCAAAGCCCATTACATGGCAAAGCAGCTCCACTCTCCAGCACTGCCAGGAGCATCTGCCTGGCTAGTGTCTGCATCTGAAAGGACAGCTTTACTTCAATGGGAGCAGCTGCTGTCTCTATCTTTCCTCCCAAGGCAGCGTATCAATCAGTACTGGGAGGATGATCAATGACAGCTCCTCGGTTAAGGCAGACTGGTTGTGCACCATCTGGATTTTCTCTTTTTTGCAAGATGCCAGTTGAACTGTGCATGTAACTCCTGGGATCTGCAGTAAAGAAACTGGCAGCACAGAGACCAATAACCTCCACAAGCCACACCAGCACAGGCCAACTCAAACCCAGCAAGTTAGACTTGCAGGGAATCGGCAGCACTCCGCCCCGACAGAGCAGCCCAATATCGGGGATTGCAACGCTTACTTCTGGTACATGGGGTTCTTCTGGGCCAGCTTCTCAGGGAGCCCGTCTTCATCGTCAAACTGCTCCAGAGGCTCCACAATGACAGGCCTGGGGGACCTTGGAGAGAAGACAGGCATTAATACTCGCAGCACAGGCATGGCACCAACATCCCCAGACACATCTGTGACCACGCTGCAGATCATGCAACATCTCCACTCAGACGCCAAGGATAACATTCACAATGTCCAAGTTCTTAATTCACAAAACATCCCCCCACTAATGCAAAAGTGGTTTAAACACAGACAAACATTACTTTCCAATTTAAATTCTTCCAAAACACACTAAGCTTTGTTTGAATATTGAGCCCCACAGTGCTGCTATCCCCAGCCTACATTCACAGGTACCAGTGACCCAGGAGGAGCACTCACGTGGTGAGCAGGAAGACTCCATCACAGCACCTCTCCAGTGCTTTCCTCGCCGCTGGCTTGGAGGCGAACTCGACGATGCCCTTGCTAGTGGACCTGCCGCGGTCGTCCACGATCACCACAGCCCTCTCGACCTGGCCGAACTGGGAGAAGGCCTCCTCCAGCAGCTCGTTGGAGACATAGGGGGAGAGGTTGCGGATGGAAAGTGCGGCCGAGTGCGTGGCGAAGCGGACTCTGAGCTGCCTGCCCTTCATGGGCGTGTCATCCAGCTCTGCCTTGGCAATCTCAGCCAGGGCTCGAGACTCCTACAGCACAAGGAAGGACGAGCGCAGAAGAGCGGTCAAGAAATGCAGCACGGGGTTAATCTCCAATAGACCAATGTTCACAGGTATAATCTCACATTGCATATACAACTTGTGATTGTGCTGAACATGGCCACACGCACATACAACTATCTGAAGTATCAGCTATAAAAACTAAATAACGTTAACTGCCTTGTGTTAGGAATGGGTAGTGCAACTTAATCAGAGGCAATTAGAAAGTAATTACCACAATGGTACATTTATTCAGTAAATTAACTTTCCAATTACCCTGTATTTGTGTATTTATCACACATCACTTGAGGCTGGCTTCACAGAAGCAAGCAGCATACGCCTTGGACGATCATAAACATTCAGTGGTCCATGACATGCTAATCTGGGTATGTAAAACCAACCCTTACATTAAGAGGACCAATCTAATGGGAGTGGGAAGGGGTTTCATTCATGCAAGGCACTGCAAGAGGCACGGCTCTTACCAGTCTGATGAAGCCAAAGCCCTTCGCCTTGTTCATGAAGATCTCGCTGGGCTCGCCATACTTTGCGAACAGCTTCTTGAACTCCTCATCGGTTATGTCTGCCGGCAGGTTCCCAATGAAGAGGCGGCAGCGCTGGGTGTAGGTCTTCTCCCCTGGTCTTCTGAGCATTGCCAGGGTGGCTCTTAGACCCTGTCATTTATTAAGCAGAGAACACATATATAGGTACCATTGTGCATCAGACCAGGACGCTATTAATTACAGCAGAATCATTTGAAATTGCAACAGTAATGCTACTCAGTTATAGCAAGTTATGATTACGCTGCAGTATTCAGTTATCCTAAAAGTAACAAGCAACACTAAGGGTTACTGTACTAAACCAAGCAACAAAATCGCTACAAAACAGAAACATACTATAATTGCTCAAACAAAAGTCGGCAAAAGGTTTAACAAAAATGACCGAATGACAAAGCAGGTGTGCCGAGCAGATTCAACTACACTGGGACAGCTCAACTACACTGAGCCCAGGTTCGACAAGTATATCCCGTGTAGGATTTGCATGGGTGGGGACCTCGAGTTTTTAAATCACTTACCGCTACACCCAAATATTCTTATATTATATACTCATATAAACTCAACGCGCTCAAACTCGATTATAAACGAGCCGCGGAAGCGCGTCGAGAGCGCTGCTGGGTGCAGCCCGGAGCCACTACACCAGCAGGGCCGTACCCAGCCATGAAAGAAACACACGATCACCGAGGAGCCAGCGCTGCGTGAAATGGCCGCCCATCCTGCCCTGCGGGGGGGCGGGGGGGGGGAGCCGGGCCCTGTTACCATACAAACCAGCCAGCTACTAATGATCACAAAAACACAACACTGTGCAGCAAGAAGCCGCTGAAACCAGCTATGAGGATTATAAACCCATCCCCACGACCTCGCCAAGGTCTCTACGGGGCCGGGCCGGGTCAGCCCGCTGCAGACTCGCTTCTCTGTGAATAGAGCAGCTGAAGCGGCCCGGGCTGTTACCTGCTGCGGGTCGGCTCTCACGCCGTCCTGTTTCGGGTCTGGCTGCTGGTTCGGTGGTTTCGGCAGGTTCGGTCCCGGGGAGGCTTGCTGCGGCATCTTCCCGTTTCCTTGGCCCGCTTGGGGCAGGCTCTGCTTCTGGCTTGCGCCCTGGTTCAGCGGGGCGGCGGGGCCCGGCTTGGGGGGCTGGGTCTTCGCCCCGGCGGCCGGCGGAGAGAGACTCTTCAGCGCAGCGGGCGGCGGGGGGGTCTGAGCCGGCTTGGCCGGGAGGGGCTGCTGGAGGGGAGCGGCGGCGGGAGGCAGCGGGGCCGGGGGAGCGGGCGGCTTCTGCGCCGGGCTCTGCTGATTCTGCTGCGAAGGCTGCAGCTGGTTCTGGTTGCTGCGGTTCTGAAACTGGTTCTGGTTTCTGAACGGGTTCCCGGCGCCGATACCGCCGCGGCCTCCGCCGCCGCCGCGCCTCTGAAACCCGCCGCGGCTCCTAAACCTGTCCCGGGACATCGCGCCACACGAACTGCACAGATTAAAATATTAACAACAACCGCACAGGGGATGAAAGGACCGCCGGGTTAAAAGAGGGTCACTCGCTACACTCTTAATAAAACGCGTCACCCCGAGCACAGCCACACACACGCAAAATGGCGCCGGACAGAGTCCTGCGCGTCTTTGTGACGGGTATTTATAGCCCGCTGCCGAGAGAGTGCCAGGAGAATAAGCCAATCGGAACACAAGCTTCGAAGCTTCTCTCCTCCGGTTGGCTGAAAGCTCTCTGGAAGCGTGTACAGAGGCGGGGAGAAAGTGAGCGACACTCTCCAATCAGCTCTCGGTGTATTTTCACTCCTCTGTTTTGATTGGGGAGATGTGTTATCAATCAAGTTCACAGGGGGCAGGTCTAACAAGCCGAGTCCTGACGAACACAAATTTAAATGCCGAAGAAAGCCGAGTCCTCTGTTGCGAGCGCACATTGCTCAATTCAAACGGGATTGAAACTCCCCCTTGTTTCTGCAGGTTCTGGGAAGGGGTCGCGGTTAAACTATTGCATGAAAAGGGCTTTGTGTGATAGACCAGCACGGGCGTGTGCACAGTCCTCTGAATTCATGTAGCACAGTGTTGCATGTTCCTTACAGGGGTAACCCTTTTGCCCCAGGGCACCCTCCTCCTACATGCCCTCCATTAAGAAAGCATTTACACTGCGGTACGTGCTAGAGACTGTGTGATGCATTTAACAGGAAAGCGCCGCTGCCGTATGAATTTACATTCCCATTTCTACATGAGAGTCATTTGTTTATCCTGGTTTGCCAATTTCATAATAATAATAGTAATAATAATAATAATAAATAATAAATAATAATAATAATAATAATAAAAAATGTATTTGCTTTGCCATACCTCTTAATATAATGGCCCTGAAGTGCAAAACCCATCAGCCTGCCTGTCTGCACACAGGAGCAAGCGTGTGATTCACAGAGAGAGAGAGAGACCCTTTCCATCAGCCTGTCTGTCTGCACACAGGAGCGGCGTGTGATTCACAGAGAGAGAGAGACCCTTTCCATCAGCCTGTCTGTCTGCACACAGGAGCAGCGTGTGATTCACAGAGAGAGAGAGAGACCCTTTCCATCAGCCTGTCTGTGTGCACACAGGAGCAGCGTGTGATTCACAGAGAGAGAGAGAGACCCTTTCCATCAGCCTGTCTGTGTGCACACAGGAGCAGCGTGTGATTCACAGAGAGAGAGAGAGACCCTTTCCATCAGCCTGTCTGTGTGCACACAGGAGCAGCGTGTGATTCACAGAGAGAGAGAGACCCTTTCCATCAGCCTGTCTGTCTGCACACAGGAGCAGCGTGTGATTCACAGAGAGAGAGAGCCCCTTTCCATCAGCCTGTCTGTCTGCACACAGAAGCAGCATGTGATTCACAGAGAGAGAGAGACCCTTTCCATCAGCCTGTCTGTCTGCACACAGGAGCAGCGTGTGATTCACAGAGAGAGAGACCCTTTCCATCAGCCTGTCTGTCTGCACACAGGAGCAGCGTGTGATTCACAGAGAGAGAGACCCTTTCCATCAGCCTGTCTGTGTGCACACAGGAGCAGCGTGTGATTCACAGAGAGAGAGACCCTTTCCATCAGCCTGTCTGTGTGCACACAGGAGCAGCGTGTGATTCACAGAGAGAGAGAGACCCTTTCCATCAGCCTGTCTGTCTGCACACAGGAGCAGCGTGTGATTCACAGAGAGAGAGAGAGACCCTTTCCATCAGCCTGTCTGTGTGCACACAGGAGCAGCGTGTGATTCACAGAGAGAGAGAGACCCTTTCCATCAGCCTGTCTGTCTGCACACAGGAGCAGCGTGTGATTCACAGAGAGAGAGAGAGACCCTTTCCATCAGCCTGTCTGTGTGCACACAGGAGCAGCGTGTGATTCACAGAGAGAGAGAGAGACCCTTTCCATCAGCCTGTCTGTCTGCACACAGGAGCAGCGTGTGATTCACAGAGAGAGAGAGACCCTTTCCATCAGCCTGTCTGTCTGCACACAGGAGCAGCGTGTGATTCACAGAGAGAGAGACCCTTTCCATCAGCCTGTCTGTCTGCACACAGGAGCAGCGTGTGATTCACAGAGAGAGAGACCCTTTCCATCAGCCTGCCTGTGTGCACACAGGAGCAGCGTGTGATTCACAGAGAGAGAGAGAGACCCTTTCCATCAGCCTGTCTGTCTGCACACAGGAGCAGCGTGTGATTCACAGAGAGAGAGAGAGACCCTTTTCACAGAGAGAGAGAGAGACCCTTTCCATCAGCCTGTCTGTCTGCACACAGGAGCAGCGTGTGATTCACAGAGAGAGAGAGACCCTTTCCATCAGCCTGTCTGTCTGCACACAGGAGCAGCGTGTGATTCACAGAGAGAGAGAGACCCTTTCCATCAGCCTGTCTGTCTGCACACAGGAGCAGCGTGTGATTCACAGAGAGAGAGACCCTTTCCATCAGCCTGTCTGTCTGCACACAGGAGCAGCGTGTGATTCACAGAGAGAGAGACCCTTTCCATCAGCCTGTCTGTCTGCACACAGGAGCAGCGTGTGATTCACAGAGAGAGAGACCCTTTCCATCAGCCTGTCTGTCTGCACACAGGAGCAGCGTGTGTGATTCACAGGAGCAGAGAGAGAGACCCTTTCCATCAGCCTGTCTGTCTGCACACAGGAGCAGCGTGTGATTCACAGAGAGAGAGAGAGACCCTTTCCATCAGCCTGTCTGTGTGCACACAGGAGCAGCGTGTGATTCACAGAGAGAGAGACCCTTTCCATCAGCCTGTCTGTCTGCACACAGGAGCAGCGTGTGATTCACAGAGAGAGAGAGACCCTTTCCATCAGCCTGTCTGTGTGCACACAGGAGCAGCGTGTGATTCACAGAGAGAGAGACCCTTTCCATCAGCCTGTCTGTCTGCACACAGGAGCGGCGTGTGATTCACAGAGAGAGAGAGAGACCCTTTCCATCAGCCTGTCTGTGTGCACACAGGAGCAGCGTGTGATTCACAGAGAGAGAGACCCTTTCCATCAGCCTGTCTGTGTGCACACAGGAGCAACGTGTGATTCACAGAGAGAGAGACCCTTTCCATCAGCCTGTCTGTCTGCACACAGGAGCAGCGTGTGATTCACAGAGAGAGAGACCCTTTCCATCAGCCTGTCTGTCTGCACACAGGAGCAGCGTGTGATTCACAGAGAGAGAGACCCTTTCCATCAGCCTGTCTGTCTGCACACAGGAGCAGCGTGTGATTCACAGAGAGAGAGACCCTTTCCATCAGCCTGTCTGTCTGCACACAGGAGCAGCGTGTGATTCACAGAGAGAGAGACCCTTTCCATCAGCCTGTCTGTCTGCACACAGGAGCAGCGTGTGATTCACAGAGAGAGAGACCCTTTCCATCAGCCTGTCTGTCTGCACACAGGAGCAGCGTGTGATTCACAGAGAGAGAGAGACCCTTTCCATCAGCCTGTCTGTCTGCACACAGGAGCAGCGTGTGATTCACAGAGAGAGAGAGACCCTTTCCATCAGCCTGTCTGTGTGCACACAGGAGCAGCGTGTGATTCACAGAGAGAGAGAGAGACCCTTTCCATCAGCCTGTCTGTCTGCACACAGGAGCAGCGTGTGATTCACAGAGAGAGAGACCCTTTCCATCAGCCTGTCTGTCTGCACACAGGAGCAGCGTGTGATTCACAGAGAGAGAGACCCTTTCCATCAGCCTGTCTGTGTGCGTGTGATTCACAGAGAGAGAGAGAGACCCTTTCCATCAGCCTGTCTGTGTGCACACAGGAGCAGCGTGTGATTCACAGAGAGAGACCCTTTCCATCAGCCTGTCTGTCT
>NC_054565.1:7270224-7325224 GCF_017654505.1 Polyodon spathula | reverse complement strand
GGGGTGTGATTGTTTGGGTGAAATGCGTGCTGAAGAGGAGAGGGGGTGTGATTGTTTGGGTGAAATGCGTGCTGAAGAGGAGAGGGGGTGTGATTGTTTGGGTGAAATGCGTGCTGAAGAGGAGAGGGGGTGTGATTGTTTGGGTGAAATGCGTGCTGAAGAGGAGAGGGGGTGTGATTGTTTGGGTGAAATGCGTGCTGAAGAGGAGAGGGGGTGTGATTGTTTGGGTGAAATGCGTGCTGAAGAGGAGAGGGGGTGTGATTGTTTGGGTGAAATGCGTGCTGAAGAGGAGAGGGGGGGTGATTGTTTGGGTGAAATGCGTGCTGAAGAGGAGAGGGGGTGTGATTGTTTGGGTGAAATGCGTGCTGAAGAGGAGAGGGGGTGTGATTGTTTGGGTGAAATGCGTGCTGAAGAGGAGAGGGGGTGTGATTGTTTGGGTGAAATGCGTGCTGAAGAGGAGAGGTGTGATTGGTTGGGTGAAATGCGTGCTGAAGAGGAGAGGGGGTGTGATTGTTTGGGTGAAATGCGTGCTGAAGAGGAGAGGGGGTGTGATTGTTTGGGTGAAATGCGTGCTGAAGAGGAGAGGGGGTGTGATTGTTTGGGTGAAATGCGTGCTGAAATGCGTGCTGAAGAGGAGAGGGGGTGTGATTGTTTGGGTGAAATGCGTGCTGAAGAGGAGAGGGGGTGTGATTGTTTGGGTGAAATGCGTGCTGAAGAGGAGAGGGGGTGTGATTGTTTGGGTGAAATGCGTGCTGAAGAGGAGAGGGGGTGTGATTGTTTGGGTGAAATGCGTGCTGAAGAGGAGAAACCCATGACTTCGGTGTTCCCCCAAGTTGTTTGTGTGAAATGCGTGCTGAAGAGGAGAGGGGGTGTGGTTGTTTGGGTGAAATGCGTGCTGAAGAGGAGAGGGGGTGTGATTGTTTGGGTGAAATGCGTGCTGAAGAAGAGGGGGTGTGATTGTTTGGGTGAAATGCGTGCTGAAGAGGAGAGGGGGTGTGATTGTTTGGGTGAAATGCGTGCTGAAGAGGAGAGGGGGTGTGATTGTTTGGGTGAAATGCGTGCTGAAGAGGAGAGGGGGTGTGATTGTTTGGGTGAAATGCGTGCTGAAGAGGAGAGGGGGTGTGATTGTTTGGGTGAAATGCGTGCTGAAGAGGAGAGGGGGTGTGATTGTTTGGGTGAAATGCGTGCTGAAGAGGAGAGGGGGTGTGATTGTTTGGGTGAAATGCGTGCTGAAGAGGAGAGGGGGTGTGATTGTTTGGGTGAAATGCGTGCTGAAGAGGAGAGGGGGGGTGATTGTTTGGGTGAAATGCGTGCTGAAGAGGAGAGGGGGTGTGATTGTTTGGGTGAAATGCGTGCTGAAGAGGAGAGGGGGTGTGATGTTTGGGTGAAATGCGTGCTGAAGAGGAGAGGGGGTGTGATTGTTTGGGTGAAATGCGTGCTGAAGAGGAGAGGGGGAGTGATTGTTTGGGTGAAATGCGTGCTAAAGAGGAGAGGGGGTGTGATTGTTTGGGAGAAATGCGTGCTGAAGAGGAGAGGGGGTGTGATTGTTTGGGTGAAATGCGTGCTGAAGAGGAGAGGGGGTGTGATTGTTTGGGTGAAATGCGTGCTGAAGAGGAGAGGGGGTGTGATTGTTTGGGTGAAATGCGTGCTGAAGAGGAGAGGGGGTGTGATTGTTTGGGTGAAATGCGTGCTGAAGAGGAGAGGGGGTGTGATTGTTTGGGTGAAATGCGTGCTGAAGAGGAGAGGGGGTGTGATTGTTTGGGTGAAATGCGTGCTGAAGAGGAGAGGGGGTGTGATTGTTTGGGTGAAATGCGTGCTGAAGAGGAGAGGGGGTGTGATTGTTTGGGTGAAATGCGTGCTGAAGAGGAGAGGGGGTGTGATTGTTTGGGTGAAATGCGTGCTGAAGAGGAGAGGGGGTGTGATTGTTTGGGTGAAATGCGTGCTGAAGAGGAGAGGGGGGGTGATTGTTTGGGTGAAATGCGTGCTGAAGAGGAGAGGGGGTGTGATTGTTTGGGTGAAATGCGTGCTGAAGAGGAGAAATTGTTTGGGTGAAATGCGTGCTGAAGAGGAGAGGGGGTGTGATTGTTTGGGTGAAATGCATGGTGACCCTGCTGTTGAAAACTCACTTACTGTTCTGTGTGTATCTGACCAGGTCTGTGCGGAACTGTGTCGGAACGAGGTGGTCTTTCTTGAATGTGCAAAATCAAAAGGATGATCTCCAATCATTATTTATTTTTAAACATGTGAGGAATAGTTTCTCAAAGTCCTGAATTGAGTTGGTGCATCGCGACGGGGCTGCATCAGTTCAGGTTGTGTTGAATCGGAGCTGATCCGCAGGTCTGATCGCGTTGTTTAGGTCGTGCCCTGCACAGTGAGTTGCACGCATGAGAGGTTTCATAGGAAGCCAGTGAGGGAGTGTGACGCGGTTGTTGGCAGTGGGTGCCTCGTGATGTGTATCTCTGTTGTTATTAACTTCATGAACACAGAGTTAGGTGAAATGAATCAATACCTCCCTGCAGTGCACAGGATAATATGATGCCGAATGAAACCCTAGAGAGTCCTGTATGCGTGCAACAAAGTGTCCCCATTGAAGCGTGTTTGAGTGCTGTGCACGTTTTTACACAGAACCTGTAATACATGTGCCCTAAGGTCATCACTAAGTAAATACATGTGAGCAACGTGATTACACATCACTGCATAGCGTTCTGTTGAGTTAGATTTAGTTTGGCTCCTTTTGGTTTAGTTTGACTCCTCAGTCTTCTCTGAAGTTATGATTGCGTGAAACTAGATAAGAAACTAAACGAAGTGGAGCAGCGCTGGTGTGCTTGACTTGCTTTCCTGTGGGTTCACTTTGCACAGGAATCCAGGGACCTGCTTTTGATGGTAGTTTAGTAATTGACGAGAGCGCCCTTTTGTAAAAGGCTGCTAATGAAATTCACTGTTTTTCTTTGCAGAATGAAGAGAAAACGCGCAGTGTTTTTGGCGGCAGCACGGATAGAAGTAGGTATCTGATCAAATGCTACAAGTTTAAGGTGTGATTGTTCCTGCTTGTTGAAGGATTAAAGATAGCAGGCATTGAGACCCAAGGCAGGGTTTGTAACTAGGCATGTTTGGAGATATTATTGAGGTGGCCAGGAGAGTGAGCCGGGTTAGGTGCACACCCTCCTGCTCATTTCAGTAGCAGGCTTCATGGAGGGGCGCTTGTGAAACACAGGGCGGGGGGCAGCAGGGGGGCTGCTGAGTCACTCAGGCTCTTCCCTGTTGCTTTGCTGCAGCTGATTCTGTTTGCTTTGATCCAAACAGGCGCCGAGGTGGAAATGGAAACGGAGTCAGCCGAGGAATATTCTGCTAAAATGCTTCGGAGCAAAAAGGACAGCCCGTCTGCTGCTGGCTTCGGGGGGCTCCGGATAAACCCCCCCCTGGCCGAGGAGGAGGGGGATCCCTTCGGGAATGGAGACGAACTGGCAGGCATTCCCGTGGTGGGGAGCGACAGTGAGGGGGAATTCGGGGATGCTCCGGGAGACGAGGACGACGATAACAGCGACGTTCCGCACGGATTCAAGTCTCCCATTGTCTCCCGCCGTCCCCAGGGTGAGGAGGAGGAAGAGGAGGAGGAGGACGAGGAGGAGGAGGAAGAGGAGCTGGGGAAAGCCAGTCCTGAGAGTGGGAGTGGGGAGCCCAGCTTCGAAGCCACAGCTGCTGCAGTCACAGCAGAGGGGAACGAGGATGAGCAGAGTCCTGGAGGGGAGCGGAGGCAGCGGGGTGTGGAGGGCATGGTGTGGAGCTCCGTCTCGGGGGCAGGACTCAGCCCGGTCAGCGAGGATGAGCTAGGGCACAGGACCCCGGCGCAGAAGGAGGCCAGTGGAACGGGTTCGAGAGGGAGCGAGACCCAGAGCAACAAGACCCCGACTGCAGCAGGTGAGGGCTCCCAGTCCAGCGCTGTGTGCTGCTCACTGAGGGAACGCCACAACGCCAGGGGCTGGGTTGTCTGTTAAAAATGCTGGATATGTGCTTGTGGGTTTTAGCTTGTATTCAGAGACCATTGTTTGGAGTTTCAATCTGATTATTGCTGTTAATTGTTGTTATTTTGTAGAAGGTAGTCATTTGCTGTTTTTTCACATGTTATAATTATTATTTTAAAGACACTACCACTATTTGAACTAGTGCCTGAGAACGGCAGTGAGGTTTTTCGCTGTGTTCTCAGGGATGCCAGTAAGACTCCTATTGCATAGCTGTTTCACCTATTCCAGGTTTTACCATGCGCTTCATCAGCCTCTGTGTATAGAAAACAAGCTGAGGGCTGTCTTGAACTCATAGTAAAACCAGGAACGGATCAAACGTGGTGTTGTTTGCTCTTCCAGGACAAGAGAACGGAAGGAGGCTGGAGTCGCCTGTGTCAGTGCGCCCGGACGCTGCGTACCGGGTGAGTGGGTTCAGGACAGCATTCTCTCTGAGCGAAGACAGGAATGCAATATTGCATGAGCAACTGCATCATCTACAGGAGCACCGGCACCCGGGTGTCTCCAGAAATGAATCATGAGATTATGAGTACATTCTTAACGTCTCGTATTTCTACTCCTGTATTTGTGTGTAATATATTGTACACACTCCACATGCAAGTCCTTGCGTGTGCAGTGTATTGAAATCCCTGGTGTGTCCGGCAGGAGCCCCACAGCGAGGGTGCGAGGGCCCCCCTGGTCCCGGAGCTGCAGATCAAGGATGAGCCCGTGGACGAGGAGTACGACAAGGCGCTGGCGCCCCAGACCGGCCTCATTGACAACATCAAAGATGAGCCAGACAACGCAGAGGAGTACAACCAGAAGCAGCCCCAGACTCACGAGGAGCTGAAAATCAGCGCCGTGTTCTCTGTCAGCGGCAGCCCTGCAGGTGAGGAGAATCGCTGCTTCTTACTGACCGGACCCAACCTTTCGTACAAATCAGGGTTATTAATGTGCAAAGCCAAACTCAATAGGAAGTACTAATAATGTCGTTACTTTTATCAGCCTCCCTCTTCGTATTGGTACAAATAAAGGACGGTGAGAAACGGATACTGTGCAGAATGTTCCCCGCTCTAAATTACAGTGCATTAATCCCCCCCCCTCCAGGTCCCCAGTACACCTCGGGAGGTGTTGCTGCTTCTGCCCCGGTGAGGATTGTCCCGGGGCCCCTGGTAGCGAAGCCCCTCCTCCCCAGCCCTGCCCCTGCCCCGGCCCCGGCTCCAGCCCCTGCCCAGGCTGTCAGGGTGTCCTGCTCGGGGTGCAAGAAGGTCCTGCAGAAGGGCCAGACTGCCTACCAGCGCAAGGGCTCCACCCAGCTCTTCTGCTCCACGCTCTGCCTGACCGGCTACAACGTGCCCCCCCTCAAACCTCTCATCCGGAAGACGTGCCACTACTGCCTGAAGTAAGATCTGTGGTGTGGAGGGCTGGGCTGCTGCTGTCGTTACTGAGAATGCTGTTACTGTGTTCTGTCTGCTTTATTGTTATTGTTATTATTGCTCTACTAAAGGGCTCCCTCTTTATAAGGCAGCCCTTAATTCTCTTTGGACCTGATTGTTCAAACCCTTGACCCCGACCTGCTTGTTGCAGTAATACACCTAAACAAGGGGGGTGTCTGAAACCCAGGACAGGGCGCGGCAGCAGGGCTAGTGCGAGCTTGAAACCGCGTGCGGCTCTTTTCACAGAGAGATCGCCAACCCGAAGGACGTGATCTGTGCTCCGGTGGACAGCGTGGGGACGGTGAAGGATTTCTGCAGCCAGGCCTGCCTCACTCCGTTCGACTTCAAGAGGAAAAGCGTGCTGCCGACGTCGGAGCCCAGCGAGGGCAGGATCATCAAGTGCAGCATGTGTCAGATGAGAGCCCTGGTGCGTGCCTCCCATACCCCCTGACTGCCTTGTGCTTTCGGTTTGTTATAGCAGTGATTTCCCCCCCCCCCTTTATACTGGGGAGCAGGTTGTAAGACGGGCGTTGTCCTGGCTCCTGTTTGCCCCAGAATGCTGTTCCATGTATCGTGACCTGTTCACTTGTATTGATCTGAGAGTAACAGACGAGCTGAGGGAGTGAGTGAAGGGAGAGAGGGATACTCAAACTGCTTTCTTGTGCACTGACAGGACATGCAGAGTCAACAGACAGGGGCCCTGCAGGTGAGTTGAGAAGAATAAAATAATATTCAAATAGAAATGTGTACAAATATTTAAAGAATGTTTTTAAAGCTGTAGCGAACTGTTACTGATCTTATTAACTGTTTAAGGAGGTTCGTCTCGGGTAAGTAATGTAAACGTGCTTGAAACAAAACCCATGTGTTTGTGTGATGAATCATTTGATCTGGTGGTTTTGGCAGTGCCGTATTTCACGCTGTGTGTTTTCTCTCTGTATACGTCATGAACTGGCATTGATTCCTGTGCAACAGCTGGAATGAATAAAACATCGTGAGGAGAAAATAAATGTACTCTTTTCCAGTTAACTCTCTTTTAAAAGGTGATTGTCTGTGTGCGTGTGTGTGCGTGTGTGTGCGTGCGCGCGTGTGTCTCGCTTTCAGATTCGTCACGAAGTGAACTACCAGAACGTGGTGCACAAGCTGTGCAGCGACTTGTGCTTCTCGCGGTTCAGAGCCGCCAACAACCTGACGATGAACTGCTGTGAGCACTGCGGGGCGTACTGCTACAGCGGGACAGGCCAGTGCAGCGTGCTGCAGATCGAGGGCCAGGCCAAGAAGTTCTGCAGCTCCACCTGCCTCGCCACGTACAAGCAGGTAGACCGACACGCTCCGTCAATTACACGCAGGACTGCCAGACCCTTCACAACCTGCTGATCAATCACACGCAGGACTGCCAGACCCTTCAACCCGCTGATCAATAATGTGCAGGACTGCCAGACCCTTCACAACCTGCTGATCAATCACACGCAGGACTGCCAGACCCTTCACACCCTCTGATCAGTAACGTGCAGGACTGCCAGACCCTTCACAGGGATTGATAGATGTTTTGTCAGTATGTGATTTTTATAAGTGAATGTATTGTTGTTCTTATTCTTATTGAATGTGTTGCTGTCTCCCTGCAGAAGTGTGCGAAGGTGACCCCCTGCACTGTGTGCCGCGCTCTGCGCTCCTCGGCTGAGATGGTGGAGAACACAAACGCCCAGGGGAAGACGGAGCTGTTCTGCTCTGTGCACTGCCTCTCCGCGTACAGCGTGCAGTCCATCTCCACTTCAGGTACTGCAACGCTACAGCTCTGCTGAAGAATAAAAGAAAGGGCTTCAAACTCACACTAGCCCTGCTGCTGCTGCTGCTGCTGCACCCAGTCCTGGGGTTCAGAGCTCCCCTCAGTGAAGTCTATTGTTATTAATATTGAAATGATCAGGTGCCAGGAGTTTGAGCAGGGTTAGAAACTCACACTAGCACTGCTGCTGCACCCAGTCCTGGGGTTCAGAACTCCCCTCAGTGAAGTCTATTGTTATTAATATTGCAATGATCAGGAGGCAGGAGTTTGAGCAGGGTTAGAAACTCACACTAGCACTGCTGCAGCACCCAGTCCTGGGGTTCAGAACTCCTCTCAGTGAAGTCTATCATTATTAATATTGAAATGATCAGGTGCCAGGAGTTTGAGCAGGGTTAGAAACTCACACTAGCACTGCTGCTGCACCCAGTCCTGGGGTTCAGAACTCCCCTCAGTGAAGTCTATTGTTATTAATATTGCAATGATCAGGAGGCAGGAGTTTGAGCAGGGTTAGAAACTCACACTAGTACTGCTGCAGCACCCAGTCCTGGGGTTCAGAGCTCCCCTTGTTCAGGTGTATTATTGAAACAGACTCCCCTGTTTTGCATGTATTTGTAAAGATCACACAGCGGTGTGTGATGTGATTGTGTTGCCTCTTTCCTCAGGCATTCCTGTTCAGTGTAACAGCTGCAAAACCTCCGCTGTGCCTCAGTATCACTTAGCGATGTCTGACGGGAGCATTCGCAACTTCTGCAGCTACAACTGTGTGGTCAACTTCCAGGTGAGGTCTGCTGAGCCTCGTGTGTGTGTGCGTTTCCTTCTCCTGTCTGATAAGTGAGAAGCAATTGCGCAGTTTGACAAGTATCTGTGACTTCTGTGTTTGTTCCATTTTAATAATTAGCTACAATGTTTTGGCTTCCGCCTTCTTCAGATAGCGTGGTAGAAGTAGCCAGGTAGACCTGCTGCTGCTGCTTCAAGTTTACTGATTTTAACGTCTCTTTCCTCTCCTCTTCCCTAGAACACATTCAGCAAACCCTCTGGCCAGGCCTCCTCGGTGGTGCCCCTGACTCAGGGCCAGGTGATCGTCAGCATGCCCTCCTCCTCCTCCTTCTCCTCCTCTTCACTGGTCAGCACCACAAGCTCCACGGCCAGCACGGGGCTGGGGGCCCAGCCGCTCACTCCGGGGAGCCTGGCCAGCTCTCCGGTGCAGAGGCTGGCGGGACAGAGCCAGCAGCAGACGCAGGCGCAGGCCCCCCTCTCCCGCGCCGCTGGCATGCCCAAGCTCAGCTGCCAGCACTGCCACAGACTCTTCCTGTCCAAACCAGAGCTCCTCCAGTTCAAGGTACGTTCCCCTCCTGCTTGTGGTGTTCCCTGAAAAACAGACAAGGGTTGAAACGGGCCAAAATAAAAATGAATCAGATCTGCGTCACACTAACCGTCACTGAAGTCAAAATACTATAGGGGTCGGGTGTGTGAGTGCTCTCTCTGTTATTGAGTTTGATCATTAAGCACGGTGGTTCTTCTATTCCGTTAGGGTTTGTCGACCCAGTTTCAAACAGTTTTCAAGCTCAGAAGTCTGTACGTGGTTTTACTTTCAGTTGAAGTGTTTAGTAACTGCGACCCTGAAGCTAGCGGCTCTTTCTGTTGGGTAAACCCTTCCTCTCTCGGAGTAACTCTCCCTCCTCCCTCAGGACCGCATGCTGCTGTTCTGTGGGAAGATGTGCTTCGACGAGTTCAAGAAGGTCAGCTTCGTGATGGCGCGGTGCGAGTACTGCAAGATCGAGAAGATCGCCAAGGAGACCATCAAATTCAACAAGCAGGGCCGCTCCTTCTGCAGCGAAGGTGGGGCGGCGTTTAACACTGTCTCAGCGCTGTCGGAAACAACACTCCCACTGCACAGCAGTGTGCTCTGTTCCAGGTTTCACTCAGAGTTCAGTAAGACCCACACAAGCTTGTTTGCCTTCACACTGTGTCTGAGCTAGCTTGTAATAGTAAAACCTGGACTGGCTGAGACTGCTGCGCAGTAGGAGTCTTCATTTCCATTTCCATGAAAAGTACATGCAACAGTTTTGAAATGTTTTTCTGAAAGGCTAGCAATGGACATAAATTTATTACGTGCGCCGGGTCAAAAATGATACCAGGTTTTAATTTCAACTGACTTCAGCCCTTTAAAAAAAATCTACCCAGCACGGTGATATTGCAGCCCAGGACCCTACACTGCCCTGAAGCTCTGCTTGTGTTGCAGGCTGCAAGCTGCTGTATAAGCACGACCTGGCTAAGCGCTGGGGCGCTCACTGCCGCTCCTGCACCTACTGCAGCAGCGCCTCCCAGAGATTGGTGCAGAATCACTTTGCAGGGAAGCTGGAGGAGTTCTGCAGTGAGGAGTGCATGTCCCTCTACACCGTCCTCTTCTACCAGGTGAGGGGAGCATAGCACTAAAAAGACCAGCCCAGTGTTAAAAGCTTGCTACAGTTGAAGGTGACTTTGCATTGTCCCTGTGCAGTTTGACCCCTCTCTGTGTGTGTCTGTGCAGTTTGACCCCTCTCTGTGTGTGTCTGTGCAGTTTGACCCCTCTCTGTGTGTGTCTGTGCAGTTTGACCCCTCTCTGTGTGTGTCTGTGCAGTTTGACCCCTCTCTGTGTGTCTCTGTGCAGTTTGACCCCTCTCTGTGTGTCTCTGTGCAGTTTGACCCCTCTCTGTGTCTCTGTGCAGTTTGACCCCTCTCTGTGTCTCTGTGCAGTTTGACCCCTCTCTGTCTCTGTGCAGTGACCCCTCTCTGTGCAGTTTGACCCCTCTCTGTGTGTGTCTGTGCAGTTTGACCCCTCTGTGTGTGTCTGTGCAGTTTGACCCCTCTCTCTGTGTCTTTGTGCAGTTTGACCCCTCTCTGTGTCTCTGTGCAGTTTGACCCCTCTCTGTGTGTCTCTGTGCAGTTTGACCCCTCTCTGTGTGTCTCTGTGCAGTTTGACCCCTCTCTGTGTGTCTCTGTGCAGTTTGACCCCTCTCTGTGTGTCTCTGTGCAGTTTGACCCCTCTCTCTGGGTCTCTGTGCAGTTTGACCCCTCTCTCTGGGTCTCTGTGCAGTTTGACCCCTCTCTGGGTCTCTGTGCAGTTTGACCCCTCTCTGTGCAGTTTGATCCCTCTCTCTGTGTCTCTGTGCCGTTTGACCCCCCTCCCCTGTGCGTCTCTGTGCAGATGGCGAAGTGTGACGCGTGCAAGCGGCAGGGCAAGCTGATCGAGTCGGTGAAGTGGCACGGAGAGATGAAGCATTTCTGTAACCTGCAGTGTCTCCTGGTCTTCTGCAGTCAGCACAGCTCAGCAGAGGCCTCCAGCAACACAGGTGCAGTAAACACACACTCCTCCCACCATCCCCCTGTTTACAAGCCAGGGTACAGGCTGCACCTGCTTACTCTGGAATAGAACAACTTAACATGACAGAACCAGGAGTAACAGTAACGCTACATCAGAGAATACATTCATTTCTGGAAGGCTTGTATAATAATGAAGGGTGCCAACTTTGAAGTGTGTTATTGAAAATAAATAAACTCTTAACTGATTCATGCTCATTTTAATGAATAGTATTTTAAGAATACCAATCTTAATAAAACAGAGATACCCATTGTTTTTTTTCCTCAGAGTGCAGAAGTGTTAATATTATTTTCTCCTCTCCACAGTGAATGCAGTTGGTGTCTCCCCTATTGCCCCAGTGCCTGGCCCTCTTGCTCCCCAGCTCCCCTCTGCCCTGCCCTCCCTGCCCCTCTCGCCCCCTGGACACAAGGAGGCCACGCCCGTCATCGCCAGTGTGGTGTCCCTCGCAAGCACGCCGGCCGCACAGCCCTGCGTGGACTCTACCGCGGCACTGCACGGTAGGAATACTGCTAACGGGGCTGTGCAGTGACACACACACACACACACAGGGTAGGAATACTGCTAACGGGGCTGTGCAGTGACACACACACACACACACAGGGTAGGAATACTGCTAACGGGGCTGTGCAGTGACACACACACACACACACAGGGTAGGAATACTGCTAACGGGGCTGTGTCACACACACACTGACACACACACACACACACAGGGTAGGAATACTGCTAACGGGGCTGTGCAGTGACACACACACACACACACAGGGTAGGAATACTGCTAACGGGGCTGTAAAGTGACACACACACACACACAGGGTAGGAATACTGCTAACGGGGCTGTGCAGTGACACACACACACACAGGGTAGGAATACTGCTAATGGGGCTGTAAAGTGACACACACACACACACAGGGTAGGAATACTGCTAACGGGGCTGTGCAGTGACACACACACACACACAGGGTAGGAATACTGCTAACGGGGCTGTGCAGTGACACACACACACACACACAGGGTAGGAATACTGCTAACGGGGCTGTGCAGTGACACACACACACACACAGGGTAGGAATACTGCTAACGGGGCTGTAAAGTGATACACACACACAGGGTAGGAATACTGCTAACGGGGCTGTGCAGTGACACACACACACACACACAGGGTAGGAATACTGCTAACGGGGCTGTGCAGTGACACACACACACACACACACAGGGTAGGAATACTGCTAACGGGGCT
This sequence comes from Polyodon spathula, assembly GCF_017654505.1. Classification (NCBI taxonomy): domain Eukaryota; kingdom Metazoa; phylum Chordata; class Actinopteri; order Acipenseriformes; family Polyodontidae; genus Polyodon; species Polyodon spathula. Next base: position 7,313,408 of record NC_054565.1, on the reverse strand, counting down.
GTGCACACACACACACACACAGGAATACTGCTAACGGGGCTGTGCACTGACACACACACACACACACACAGGGTAGGAATACTGCTAACGGGGCTGTACAGTGATACACACACACACACACAGGGTAGGAATACTGCTAACGGGGCTGTGCAGTGACACACACACACACACACAGGGTAGGAATACACACACACACACACACACACACAGGGTAGGAATACTGCTAATGGGGCTGTAAAGTGATACACACACACACACAGGGTAGGAATACTGCTAATGGGGCTGTAAAGTGATACACACACACAGGGTAGGAATACTGCTAACGGGGCTGTGCAGTGACACACACACACAGGGTAGGAATACTGCTAACGGGGCTGTAAAGTGATACACACACACAGGGTAGGAATACTGCTAACGGGGCTGTGCAGTGACACACACACACAGGGTAGGAATACTGCTAATGGGGCTGTAAAGTGATACACACACACAGGGTAGGAATACTGCTAATGGGGCTGTGCAGTGACACACACGGGGCTGTGCAGTGACACACACACACTGTAAAGGGTAGGAATACTTATGACGATTACCCCGACACGTCAGCTGTCGCTCAGCCCTCAACCATCCAGCTGTCACACACACACACACACACACACACACACACACGCACAGTAGGTGTAGACGACTGCGTCTCTGTGCCCTGATACATACCTGCTTGTTTATTTCAACAGGAGCTGTCCCTCCTGCGCAAACCAAGGTCATCGAACATGTAAGTTTATTTTACTCCTAGTAAAACCTGGAGTGGCTGACACTGCTATGCAGTAGGAGTCTCTTTTTCCCATCCCTGTTGATACCTCATTGGATTTGGAGCATAAACAACTTAGTATTCCTTTTTTTTTTTTTAAATATTTATTTTTTGCAACCTTGAGTCCAGCTGTTCTTTATTTGTTTTTACTCCCTGTATTAGTTTCAGGGAAGCGGTTTTCTGGTTTCACCTGTATGTGTTTTCACCGGCAGGCCAGCACTCAGACCGATGCTCTGAAGCTGCCCCCCGCGGCCCCCCCGCGCATTCTGAAGAACAAAGCCCTGCTCTGCAAGCCCATCAGCCAGACCAAGGCCACCTCGTGCAGACCACACACCCAGAGCAAGGAGTGCCAGACAGGTAGGTGCGGGGCTGCGGAGGGGCGCCTTCGCTGTCCCCGCGTGGGGTCACGGCTTCCTCCAACTGGCTGGAGCGTGCCTTTGATTCTCGCGCGCGCCAGGCTGTGTCGGGCCAGCGAGCGAAGAGCAAATCCGCTCTTTGAATGATGCATAGCAGTGGCCGTTATTTCATTTAAACTACATTTTTAACGCGAGAGTAAAACCAAGTTGATAGAAGCATGTATCGCTTCGGTTCTGACTTGCTCAGTGGGTGCTGTCCGTGATGCCGTGCTAATCGGTGTCTCCCTGTGTCCTCTAGAACCGGAACCGGAGCCCAAGCCCAAGCCGGAGTTCATAGTGCTACCGATCCCAGTGCCAGTGTTCGTGCCTGTACCTATGAACCTGTACACCCAGTACACACCCTACCCCTTCGGGGTGCCCCTGCCGGTGAGTCCACACACCTGCTGCTCTCCAGGACACGCTGCAGTGGCTTAATGGGGTGCCAGGATGCGTGCAAAACAAAGGGACCAGAGTGTGTGTGGTTTTTAACTTGGATTGCTTTATGAATAGTATGTGTGTGTGTGAGAATAACGTTTTAAATATGGACTGGAGAGGAGACGTATGGTGGGAGACTATGGCCCCCGAGGGAAGCGCTATAGTTCCCAGCTGGGGTCTGTAATGCTGAAGCCGCTTTAGTTACTGTAGTACCCTGGAGGTAACTCGAGTTCTTTAGTTTCCCACTGTGAGCCGAGGTCTGCAGGCCCGGTTTGTTTTATGAATCAGTTAGTCATGTCTTTGAGGTCCACAGCACAGTTATTTGTTTGGTGCAGAAGCGTGCGACTCCCTCACTGCGGCGTAGAATTCCCAGGAGGAGTCCGCTGAGTTTGGGAACGTCGTCTCATTGGATTTGTTTGAATTTTAGGAAAGCAGAAGTTTTCTTTCTTTTGTTCTTCGTTGTTTTTCTGTTTTGATTGTTTTAGTGTTTGCAGCAGTATGTTGTTTTGTTGTGTGGAGAGAGGAAGGATGTTTAGTGTGATGATGTGAGGGAGTTTGCAAGAAAACAAAAAACTGAAACGCTGACCTCCAGCAGCATCACTTATATCTGTCTGTATATCTAGTTAAAAAAAAAAATCATGATTTAGTTATGCAGAATAATGTATAGTACAGTTTTAATATTATATGGCCTGAATACACTTTCTCTCAAATTCAATTTTAAAGTGGCTTCTCGGTGTCTCTTTCCCCATCCCCTCTCCTCCTCCTCCTCTCAGCTGCCAGTGCCCATGTTCATCCCCACCACTCTGGACAGCGCTGCGAAGATCCTGGAGACGATCCAGGACATCAAGGAGAAGATCCCCTCGAACCCCTTCGAGGCGGACCTGCTGCAGATGGCAGAGATGATCGCCGAGGAGGAGGAGGAGAAGGAGAAGCCTGCCTCACACGGGGGTGAGGGGGTGGGGTGACACGCTGGGAGTCAGCTGGGAGTCAGCTGGTTTCAGTCTTAGTGAACCATTGTTTTTGTGTGTTGCACACTTTTTTTAAATGTTCCTCTGTAAAGCACTTTGAGGAGACATATCACGAAAGGCTCTGTGTAAAAAGTAACGATTTGATTTTGCTTGCTTGAATTGCGCTGGTGTTTTGAGACTGTTTTGGGGGCACCTGCAGATCAGGGCAGCACGTACAGCGGGGATCTGGAGTCAGAGGCCGTGTCAACCCCGCACAGCTGGGAGGAGGAGCTGAATCACTACGCCCTGAGATCCAGCGCAATGCAGGAGCCAGCGCCCGAGCTGAAGCAGCTCTCCCGCATGGAGCAGGAGCAGGACATCGAGGCAGACTTCCCCCCGGGTGAGTGAGCAGCACACACACCACAGAGCCTCCTCACACTGCACACACACCACAGAGCCTCCTCACACTGCACACACACCACAGAGCCTCCTCACACCACACACACCACAGAGCCTCCTCACACCACACACACACCACAGAGCCTCCTCACACCACACACACCACAGAGCCTCCTCACACCACAGAGCCTCCTCACACCACACACACCACAGAGCCTCCTCACACCACACACACCACAGAGCCTCCTCACACCACAGAGCCTCCTCACACCACACACACCACAGAGCCTCCTCACACCACACACACCACAGAGCCTCCTCGCACTGCACACACAGTGTCTTCTCATCGTTGCTTCCACCCCAGAGTTGTTGGAGCCAGCTGGGAGGGAGGTGGTCGTGACGCCCAGGCAGCGTGGCCGGAGGAGACCCAGGGATGGATTCCCACCACGGAAACGGGTGAGAGCAGGAGCACGAGGGCAGGGGATAGACAAGATACACAGCTCAGAAACAAACAAGCAGCTGAGTCCAGCACACACACCTTCCAGCTAGCTTACACTAGGGCAGAGGCATCAGTAACACATGCATTACATTCTGAAGCATTCAATACATTTCTTTGTTAAATTAAGCAGTTTTAAACTATAGTGCACAAGCAGCACAACCATGGCGTTACAGTATGTTCACTGAACAGTATCAAACACTTGGCTGGTCTCAAACATTTTCCTCAACACTGTCAGATTGGTACACTTGCTGCTTTTTTGTCCACAATGAGATTCTGGGAAGGATGTGCTGTTGGATCCTGTGTCTCAACATTCAGCAGGTACCTGTTTCTGTAAAACACAGTGCAGGCAGGGTGGCCGGTGTGATTCGGAAAATGTTTCCTTTGAATGAACGAATCAGGTTTCAGTCCAGTTGAGTGCAGCAGACAGATTTGAAGGCACCCGTCTGTCGAGCCTTTTCGAAGCAGTACTCCAGTTTTAAGAGAGTAGCAGATCTTTGGGGTGGTCGTGTGGTTTGTGATGCTGATTTCTGATCGTCTGCAGGGTCGGAAGCGTGCCTCCGCGGTGGTGTCGTCCGCTCTGTCCCGCAGCGCCATGCCCCCCCCCAGCAAACCCCGAAACACGCTCAAGTTCATGTACGGGGTGAACGCCTGGAAGAACTGGGTGCAGTGGAAGAACGCACAGGGGGCGGAGGAGCTGAGATTCGGGGGTGAGACGCACAGGGCCATATTCACTATGGAAAGACAATCAAAACTAACATGCTGCTCAACAAACTGCAGATCATTTCTTGTTGGTTCTAGAGTAACTCTAGCAAGTAGTTTTACAAACGAGGGGTGGAGAGAACTTGTTGCAGTGGTGAACGCTTCGTGAATGTGGCTGTGCGGTACGCCATGGAAGGTTTGATCAGAAAGTCTACCGCTGTCTCCACAACACTCATTTGAATGAGCTGCTCCTGGTGTTTAAGTGGGTGGTCATGAGCCACGTCTTGTGAAGTAGGTGCCCGCAGTGTGAGTTTGCATGAACAGTTTCTTCCTCTCCCTCTCTGCAGCGCGCCCGATGAAGCCGAAGGAGGACATCCTGAACTGCAGCTCTGCAGAGCTCAGCTACGGCCTGTGTCAGTTCATCAAGGAGCTGCGGAGACCCAGCGGGGAGAAATACACGCCAGACAGCGTCTTCTACCTGTGCCTGGGCATTCAGCAGGTACCTGTCAGCACAGAGTCTCTCACACTGCATTCAGCAGGTACCTGTCAGTACAGAGTCTCTCACACTGCATTCAGCAGGTACCTCTCAGTACAGAGTCTCTCACACTGCATTCAGCAGGTACCTCTCAGTACAGAGTCTCTCACACTGCATTCAGCAGGTACCTCTCAGTACAGAGTCTCTCACGCTGCATTCAGCAGGTACCTCTCAGTACAGAGTCTCTCACACTGCATTCAGCAGGTACCTCTCAGTACAGAGTCTCTCACACTGCATTCAGCAGGTACCTCTCAGTACAGAATCTCTCACACTGCATTCAGCAGGTACCTCTCAGTACAGAGTCTCTCACACTGCATTCAGCAGGTACCTCTCAGTACAGAGTCTGTTCTGGCTGTTCATTTAAATCACAATGCAGGCATGATGGCTGCCAGTATGACGGAAAATGTTTTGAATGAACAAATCAAGTTTCAGCTTCAGACCAGCAGATGGCTCCAGTTGACTGTAGAGACTGATTTTGAAGACTCTCTGCCAAGCCTTTTTGAAGCAATGCTATTCATTTTTCGAAAGTGCACATTTAATAAAATAGAACATGCATAACGTCTGTACCTCTGTCTTTGTCTCTGTGCAGTACCTGTTTGAGAATGGCAGGATAGAGAACATCTTCACAGACCTCTTCTACAGCAAGTTCACAATGGAGATCACCAAGATGCTGAAGAACTGGCAGCCCACAGTCCTGCCCAGCGGTACGTGTGAGAGTCAGACCCCCCCCTGCATGTGCAGCTCCACACTGCTCTCTGCAGACACTCCCCCCTGCATGTGCAGCTCCACACTTCTCTCTGCAGACACTCCCCCCTGCATGTGCAGCTCCACACTGCTGTCTGCCTGCTACCACTCACCCCTACGGCTTTCAGAAACCCAGGGGTTGAGTTTAGCATGCTTTTGGGTTTGTCTCTTCTCTTTTTTTGAAACGGCGATGCTGGTTCAAAGCGGGATTGTAACGGGCTTTCTGATTGTGTGCGTCTCCCCTCTCCCCTGTCCAGGGTACCTGCACTCTCGAGTGGAGGAGGAGTACCTGTGGGAGTGTAAGCAGCTGGGCGCGTACTCCCCGATCGTACTGCTCAACACGCTGTTGTTCTTCAACACCAAGCTGTTCCAGCTCAGGACTGTCCGGGAGCACCAGCGGCTCTCCTTCGCGCACGTCATGCGCTGCACCAAGGCGCTGAAGCACAACGCCAAGACCACCTACCTGCGCTTCTTCCCCCCGGTGCCCAAGAAGGAGCCCGCAGGTGAGCGCTCCGGAACTGGGCTCGTCCGTTCCCATTCGCCGCGGCAGGTTCAGCTTGCAGAACCCCGTTCATGAAATCTGTTCAGTGTCGGGGGGTCTTTATTGGGGTGACCCTGTCAAACAAGCCTTGCCAAAGTCAAAGAGCTATTCGAATGTTTCTTATATTAGAGTCCCTCTTTATTTTCGCTATATGACCTGCACATCAAAAATTAGTGAAGAGACCTTAATACAGTATAAGACTTGAGAAAGCACTTAATCCTCTCTTTCCCCCCCTCAGATAAGTCCTCTGGTCTGGGCAAGCGGAAGCAGAGCCCGGAGGAGGAGGAGGAGGAAGAGGAGGTGATGGAGATGGCAGAGAACACAGAAAACCCCCTGCGCTGCCCCGTGAGGCTCTACGAGTTCTACCTGTCCAAGTGGTGAGCAGACCAGTCCCAAAACAGGAGAGCACTTTCACAAGCTTACTTATCACCATGTGTGGGGCTGCAGGAGCTACACAGCTCGCTCCCTCACTCTCGCTGACGCACTCTCGCTGACGCACGCTCGCTCGCTCGCTCACTCTCGCTGACGCACGCTCGCTGACGCACGCTCGCTCGCTCGCTCACTCTCGCTGACGCACGCTCGCTCGCTCGCTCACTCTCGCTGACGCACGCTCGCTCGCTCGCTCACTCTCGCTGACGCACGCTCGCTCGCTCGCTCACTCTCGCTGACGCACGCTCGCTCGCTCTCGCTGACGCACGCTCGCTCGCTCGCTCGCTCTCGCTGACGCACGCTCGCTCGCTCTCGCTGACGCTGACGCACGCTCGCTCGCTCACTCTCGCTGACGCACTGACGCCTCACCTCGCTCGCGACGCACAAACGCTCGCTCGCTCGCTCTCGCTGACGCACGCTCGCTCGCTCGCTCTCGCTCACGCTCGCTCGCTCTCGCTGACCCACGCTCGCTCGCTCTCGCTGACGCACGCTCCCTCGCTCGCTCGCTCTCGCTGACGCACGCTCCCTCGCTCGCTCGCTCTCGCTGACGCACGCTCCCTCGCTCGCTCGCTCTCGCTGACGCACACTCCCTCACTCGCTGACACTCCCTCACTCGCTCACACACGCTCGCTCACTCACTCTCACTGAAACACTCGCTCACTCATTCTCGCTGACACACACTCCCTCACTCGCTCACACACGCTCGCTCACTCACTCCCACTGATACTCGCTCACTCACTCTCGCTCACACACGCTCACTCACTCACTCACACACGCTCACTCACTCACTCGCTGACACACGCTCACTCTCACTCGCTCACACACGCTCACTCACTCACTCTCTGACACACACTCCCTCACTCGCTCACACATGCTCACTCGCTCTCGCTCACACACACTCGCTCACTCACTCTCACTGACACACGCTCGCTCGCTCACTCTCACTGACACACACGCACACACACCTGCCCTAGCACAGTTCACTTTCTATAGATTCTCTGATTTGCTGTTTCAACTAGAAGTCTTGTCTTTGTGTTTTTGTTCGTCAGCAGCTTCTCTCCCGGCAGTATTGTCCGTGTGTATTGATCTCCTCCTCCTCCTCCCTGTCTCTCTCCCTCCCCAGCTCTGACAGTGTGAAGCAGCGCACGGACGTGTTCTACCTGCAGCCCGAGCGCTCTTGCGTGCCCAACAGCCCGCTCTGGTACTCCTCCCTTGCCATCGACCCCGAAACGCTGGAGACCATGCTCACCAGGATACTGATGGTGCAGGAGGTGCAGGAGGAGCTGAGGAAGGGGCGTCCGGACAGCCTGAACCACCACTCCCAGGGAGAGGGCTAGAGAGAGAGAGAGAGAGAGAGAGAGAGAGAGAGAGAGAGAGAGAGAGAGAGAGAGAGAGTAATGCACTGGGTGAGCAGAGAGGAGTCAGAGATAGGAGGTAGTATTTCACACTTTTATATATAGATAAGTAGAATACATTATTCCGACCCTGCCAAACCTCACTCTTGGTTTTTGCTAATAAAAACAAATAAAAATCCAGTACTCCTGTATAAATGTGAGACGGGGGGAGGGGGGGTTTGAAAACATTTCAAGATCAGTGGTTAGTGTGCTCTATAGTACAGCTGTGAGGCTGGGCTGTCCCACAGAAACACTAAAACCCTGGACTGCACAGCCCTGACCAGCAGAGCGTTGCGATGACTTCACTGCACCTGTACCAGGACTAGAGAAGCCACATGATCAATCCTGTGAGGAGTGCAGCCTGCTACTCTGATACTGACAGCATTTCATTCTGTAAACCAGGGGGCTTCACAAACAAAGCACCACAGCGGCACCAAGGAAAGCAGGGTCGCTAGCAGACTGGCGCTGCGTGTGGAGTCGCGGATGCTGCACAGTGTCTCAGCGAGCTGCAATGAACAGCGTTACTCTGTGCTCTGCCACTGGTGGAGCTCAGTTTTGTGATTGGGGCAGTACCCCTCCACAGTGAGTGTGTGTATGATAAGGGTAACTTGCTGTCACCCTGGTGTTTGTTCACAGTGGTGCTGTGTTAGTGACTCTCCCTGTGTGTGTGTGTGTGTGTGGAGTATGGACACAGCGTTTCTTTCCTGGGTCGACCGTGGTTCTCAACTCCAGTTCCTGCTGCCAGTGCCCAGACCAGAATTTTGTTTTCACCAGGACTGTTTTAATTTTATTTGTTTTTAAATGTGCATTTCTCACAACACTACTTCTGAAAGCTCGCGGCAGCACTAACTCACTGCTCCGTTTATATTTGTTCATTAATTGGGTTCAAATAAAGTTTCACCAAACTGGATGGGGGGGAAAAAAATGAGAAACCTCGTTTGCTGTAGAGGCCAGTCACTGGAGTTGAGGCTCAGTCCACTGGCCTGCTCTCTGGGAAGCAGTGGAGCGTTATTGTAAGAAATCTGCAGGCACTGTGCTCTGACTCTGTGAATTTCATTCTTACTAAATTGTGAATACGGACTCGGTTTCTGGCTGCATTTGTTTTTAATGTGTTTTTTTTTTTAATCGATGGCATATATGAGGGGGAAATAAGCCTCTGGTCATCTTGAAATGAAAAGCTGGAGATGTGATACGGATTTATTGACAATGCTGCTGAAAAAAAGCTGGTTGAAATCTTTCTCTTCTGCGGTCCGGTTCCTAAAAAAATGTGCTGCATCTTGTAAAAGCTGTGGGTACCGTGCAATGTGCATGCAGAGGAGAGAGAGAGAGAGAGAGAGAGAGAATGAGAGAGATACTTCTTAAGTTTGGGTGACACTGTGTAATAGCTGTACCATACTGATGCAGTGGTGTGTACGCAGACGAGAGAGAGAGAGAGAGAGTATTCAAACACACTTGTAATAGCTGTGGGTACTGTGCAGTGTGCATGCAGACGAGAGAGAGAGTATTGAAACACACAAGACACATAAAGAAATACCAAACAGCTTCACCAAGCTACACAGGTTGCAATGGGACTCCAGTGGAAGCAGATCATTACTCTAAGATGCCACTCTGAATGTTTTAGGATGTTTTCTTGTGTGCTGAGGGGCGCCCTGTGAAGATGTCTGTTTAATAATGGGGGGGGGACGACACACACGTGTTATAGGACTGTGTGTGTGTGTTTATACTGTGTCGGGGGCTCTTTACAGTGACACAGCAGTTACAGTACAGCTGCAGTGTAAATGTTAGGAGGGAGACCATGGAATCCTGCTGTGGAGCTCCCATTGAAACATTTGACGTGAGGGGGGGACTAAAACAAATATTGTATAGTTTTTTTTCCATTAAGAATGTGACACGGGATTATGTAACAGATTAAAAAAACAGAGCAGTACACTGTGGTTTCGTTTCAATGGGTTCTTTCTTATGTATAAAAGTTTATATTAACAAGGGATTTCAGCCTTTGTTTTTCTTGCGTATAATTGTCGTGCTTCAGAATAGTTTTAGGAAAATGCTTCTCCTGGTGTGTTTTTCCATTGTAACTCTTAAACGGTGAACAGAGAGAGCAGGGAAACAAAGAAACGAGATCATTCTTTATATAGAACCATGTGTTTATTCCTCTCTGCTAGAGTCATTGTTATACACACAAGCGCATGTCCACACAAACCACATACTGAAGAGGAATAGAAAAAAAACAATTAAGATTTGAGAGAGAGAGAGAGAGAGATATATATATATATATATATATTTATGCTTTTATGAACATTTATTTTACAAACATGTCTTTGCTTTTTGTTGTTGCTTTTTGTTTTTGAAAGGAGTCTTGTGTGGAAATACATTCAGTGCAGTCCTTCATTCAGATGGGTGGTGAGAGTTCATCCAAACAGGCCAGTCACCTGAAATCACACAATGGAAGCACAGGGCTCTGCTGTGTGTGTGTGTGAGAGAGGCAGTTAAAAAAACAAAACACTACATTAAACATAAACATCTGATTAATACTGTGGAGCGTGTGAGCTGGGGACAGTGGGACACACGCACTGGGGGGGGCCGCGCATTCAGAACTGGGATATACTGCACACACACACGGGGGGGGCGGCGCATTCAGAACTGGGATATACTGCACACACACACGGGGGGGGCTGCGCATTCAGAACTGGGATATACTGCACACACACACGGGGGGGGCTGCGCATTCAGAACTGGGATATACTGCACACACACACGGGGGGGGCGGCGCATTCAGAACTGGGATATACTGCACACACACACGGGGGGGGCTGCGCATTCAGAACTGGGATATACTGCACACACACACGGGGGGGGCGGCGCATTCAGAACTGGGATATACTGCACACACACACGGGGGGGGGGCGCATTCAGAACTGGGATATACTGCACACACACACGGGGGGGGCTGCGCATTCAGAACTGGGATATACTGCACACACACACGGGGGGGGCTGCGCATTCAGAACTGGGATATACTGCACACACACACGGGGGGGGCGGCGCATTCAGAACTGGGATATACTGCACACACACACGGGGGGGGCGGCGCATTCAGAACTGGGATATACTGCACACACACACGGGGGGGGCGGCGCATTCAGAACTGGGATATACTGCAACACACACGGGGGGGGCTGCGCATTCAGAACTGGGATATACTGCACACACACACGGGGGGGGCTGCGCATTCAGAACTGGGATATACTGCACACACACACGGGGGGGGCGGCGCATTCAGAACTGGGATATACTGCACACACACACGGGGGGGGCTGCGCATTCAGAACTGGGATATACTGCACACACACACGGGGGGGGGGGGGGGCGCATTCAGAACTGGGATATACTGCACACACACACGGGGGGGGCTGCGCATTCAGAACTGGGATATACTGCACACACACACGGGGGGGGCGGCGCATTCAGAACTGGGATATACTGCACACACACACGGGGGGGGCGGCGCATTCAGAACTGGCTTTCCCTTTAAGAAAAAAAAAAAAACAATTTTTAAACACTGTATTCATTGTCATCACCAGGAGGCGTGCGCCAAGACAAAAAATAACAAATAAACAAAACAATGCAGTTTAAACATTTGGCCATTGCTGTGCAGCAGCGTGCATTAAATTAAAAACACACTAATAAGAAATCCAGGCTGAGAAGGGGAGGAGCAGAGAGCCGTACTGTTGAGGTCTGCACTCATTCCTGACCCTGCCGTCCAGCCTGCCTCGCAGCAGGACTCGCACGCACGCAATGGAACTGCTACCTCCGCTGAGTTAGAAATAAGAACCGCGTGGGTTTGTTTTTCTTCTCGGTTTCACTCCTCGGTTGACTCTTGATACTTCGTATCAAAAGAGAAAACAGGAAAAGAAAAACTAAACTATTTGCATTAGCTTTAATAACAACAACAACAATACCTCCTGCCACACTTTCCCCTCCCCCAAAAATAAAACTGGTCTTAAACCAGACAGAAGAAAAGGTAATCACACAAACAGCCACCCCGTGCAGTGATAAAGGCACTGGATGAAACCTTTGTCAACATGACTTTTCTAGTTTCTTATACAGCAGTTTTACCTTCTGACTGAGCGCTTTGAAGTTAGTGACAAGGAAAGAGAGAGAGGGCGAGAGCGCTAGAGGCGTGCTTTGTGCTCTCCGCCTCGGCGTACACAATAAGAAGGGCTCCAGGTGGTCTCAGTGGTAGTATTCTCAGTACTCTGTTTTAATGGTCTCAGGCGTGTGGGGGGTCCCCGCTCTCCTCGGAGGGCAGTTCGGGGAGCCCCTCTGACTGCGTGTCCGATGCCTCCAGGTCGCTGCGGATGCTTTCAGACTGAGCCAGCGTCACGTCGGTGCCGTGGCCCCTCCTGGAGCTGCTGTCTTCAGGCTCCTCCGCCAGCAACGGGGCGTGGCTCTGCAGCAGCTCCTCCACGCTGCCCCCGCTGGCCAGGCGCAGCCGGGGCGGCTTCGTCTCGATGTCCACCTGGATCTCCAGGTTTGTGCACTCCCTGAGAGAGAGAGGAGGGGTTAGAGGGGTTTCTGCCTTCAATCAAACAGAGGAGAGGGGTTTCCCTCCCTCTCCTTCATTCCCTGTTGGAACCTTTGCTTTAAAAATGTTTACGGCTGTTCATCACGAGGGCAGTGTAGGCTTAATAAATATACAGTGAGTTACACAGACATAATCAGAGATTCACTGACACCCAGTCAAACCTAGAGAGTCCGAGGCAGTGAGACTCACTTGTCCTGCGGGTTGTAGGAGCTGATGATGGACCCTGCCATGGCTGTAGTGCTGGCGTTGTCGCTCACGGTGCCCAGGCTCACAGTGTCCTTGTAGAAAGACTCCTTGAGGAAGTCAGCCTGGACCTCCAGCCTGCAGGGGGCGCACAGACACAGGGTGAGCCAGTAGAACCAGGTCACCACAACCAGCAGTTTTAAATACCATCACCCAGAACTATTCAACATTTCGTAGAGCTGCAGCTACAAATACTAAAAGAAACCTGAAGACACTGAGAAAGACTTCAAATCAATACTTCTGCAGTGTGTTTATCACTGCCTGCTGTGCCTGATGCATTAGCCCGTATTTCCCCACTATATTGTATCTCTGCTGTATTTACCCCCTTGTATAACCCCCTGTACAGTACCTCCATAGAGACACAACATCTCCTCCCCCCCCCCCCCCGTCGTATTACTTACCTGGAACGTACATAAACGGGAATTGTTTGCCCTTCGCCAGAGCCCAGCGCCTGTCCCCCTGACAGGGCTGCGAAGCTGCCTCCGCCTCCCCCAGACCCCCAGGGGCCACGCTCTGTCGACGTCACTGGGGCTCCCGCTGGCGCTAACCAGTCCGGCAACACCCCTCCCGACTGCTCTCCCCCAGACTGGTGCTCTTCAGAGCACGCCGTAGGCATCTGCCCACTGGGGGGAGACAGGTGGGGGGGGGGGGGAGGGGGTAGGATGATTTAAAAAACAAGATGTGAGAGCGGGGGAGCAGTGAGAGAGTGGAGGAGAGAGAGAGGGGGAGAGGGAGTGAGACGGTGGAAAGCTCACCCGTGATCGGCCCTTCGTCCTCGTCGAATTCGATCTTGACCCCCGTCCCGTTGGCTCTGCTGACTCCACACCCCCCTCTGCGACACAGCGAGATCGGGACCACCCCGTAAACATAGGCCAGCATGATGGGTACCCCGATACCTGGGGAGAGAGGGAACGAGGTCACAGCAGAGGAATCAGTCACAGCTGTCCGTTCAGAGCCTCCTCTTCAGTGAGCACAGCCCTCCCTCTCCTTGCACTCACCCACGCTGACGGCTGCAACAACAGGCGAGGCGATCACAGACAGGACCACGCCCCCCGTGATCGCCAGGTTCCGCTTGTGCTTCGAAGTCTTCTTGCCCTCGTAGTGGTTGTGAATCTGACAGGGAGACAGGGAGAGTGCCGAGTGGTCACAGTGCAGTGAACACATTCAGGGTGCTTGTAATCCGCCTCTGCCTGGCAGTGTCGCGTGTTTCATGTTGCAGCTGACATGTGTAACACGCTGAATGCTGCGTGCCGGGTGTGGTGTTGCTGTGTCGTGTGTAACACGCTGAATGCTGCGTGCCAGGTGTGGTGTTGCTGTGTCGTGTGTAACACGCTGAATGCTGCGTGCCGGGTGTGGTGTTGCTGTGTCGTGTGTAACACGCTGAATGCTGCGTGCCGGGTGTGGTGTTGCTGTGTCGTGTGTAACACGCTGAATGCTGCGTGCCGGGTGTGGTGTTGCTGTGTCGTGTGTAACACGCTGAATGCTGCGTGCCGGGTGTGGTGTTGCTGTGTCGTGTGTAACACGCTGAATGCTGCGTGCCGGGTGTGGTGTTGCTGTGTCGTGTGTAACACGCTGAATGCTGCGTGCCGGGTGTGGTGTTGCTGTGGGAGGTGGGCAGTTTGTGCCCAGCCTGCGCCCTGGTACATGCTGCGTATTGTTTGCAGTGTGTCTCGTGTCCCGTGGCTCACCTTCCTGCCCACGTACACAGGCATGCCGATGATCATGGCGGGCACGGCAATGCCGGCGATCAGCGTGATCCCCACCGGGGCTCCGATCAGCGTGCCCAGCTGCCACAGGATCTTCTTCTTCCTGCTCCACGGCTTCCTACCCCAGAACGTGCAGCCGGAGGGGCTGGAGAGGGAGAGATGGGACCTGTTACACGCCTGCCCTGGGGAATTGGCCTTTACTGCTGTCATGGATGGATATGGACAGTGTGGCTGCCCTCTCCTCAGGTATGAATCTCTGTTCCTATGATTTATAGTTCTGGATGGTGGATAGTGTGGCTGCTCTCTCCTCAGGTATGAATCTGTGTTCCTATGATTTATAGTTCTGGATGGTGGATAGTGTGGCTGCTCTCTCCTCAGGTTTGAATCTGTGTTCCTATGATTTATAGTTCTGGATGGTGGATAGTGTGGCTGCTCTCTCCTCAGGTTTGAATCTGTGTTCCTATGATTTATAGTTCTGGATGGTGGATAGTGTGGCTGCTCTCTCCTCAGGTTTGAATCTCTGTTCCTATGATTTATAGTTCTGGATGGTGTGGCTGCCCTCACCTCAGGTAGTGCAGGTCTGAGATCTCCTTCATGCACAGCCAGCAGAACTCACAGCCACACACCGCACAGGTCATGTGATTGCAGCTGCCGTCGTTCATCTTGATGATGTAAGCGCTGCAGCGAGGGCACGGCTTGATGTCATCTGCTGGGGGGGGGGGGGGGGGGGGGGGGGGGGGTTTCAAGTGTTCTGACAGACTATCTGTGGAGTGTGTCACTGTCTGAGTAGAGAGGAGAGAGGAGAAGGAGAGGGGAGAAGCGCCCCCTGGGGGTCTCCTCTCCGACTGCTGAACCAGGGAGAGACTTGGAGGAGGGCTCTCCTCCTCTCTCCCCCTCTCCCCTCTCCCCTCTCTCCTCTCTCCTCTCTCCTCTCTCCTCTCTCCTCTCACCTGCCCCGCTGTCCGGTCCGTGGCTGACCCCCGAGGAGTGCTTGGTCCTCTCCTCTCTCTCCTCTCCTCTCTCCTCTCTCCTCTCTCCTCTCTCCTCTCTCCTCTCTCCCCTCTCCCCTCTCCTCTCACCTGCCCCGCTGTCCGGTCCGTGGCTGACCCCCGAGGAGTGCTTGGTCCTGCCTCTCAGGCTGAGTGCTCGTTGCTGCCGTGCCGAGTCACAGGTCTGGTTGGGATGCCACACCTGCTTGCAATGGTAGCAGAACTCCGTGCCGCAGCCCTCCCGGCCGCACGAGAGCTTGGGGCAGCTGGCACAGCCGTAGGCAATCACTGCAAACCTGGCAGAGCAGAGTGTTAATAAACAGTTACTGAAAACGGTCTGTTACACCACGAGCTTCACAGGTCAAAAACAAGACAAAGCACAATGCTGCCTTGTTTAACGGTAAGACCATGGCAGTACAACTTCCTGCAGCTTAGGGATTACATTTACTCATAACTGGAACACACTCAGCACTACTGGACTGGAAAAGCTTGATAATGCAAACGACAAACGCTTCATCGAAGAACACTGGTCGTATTTCAGGTTTTCATTTCAACATGTTCAGTTGGTTTCTGTAGCACCCTTCAGCTCATGAACCCAAAGACTACAGCCCTGCAGTACCCGCAGGACCCCCAGGCGGGGCGGTATCACAGTGTGCGAGTCTGCAGTACCCGCAGGACCCCCAGGCGGGGCGGTATCACAGTGTGCGAGTCTGCAGTACCCGCAGGACCCCCAGGCGGGGCGGTATCACAGTGTGCGAGTCTGCAGTACCCGCAGGACCCCCAGGCGGGGCGGTATCACAGTGTGCGAGTCTGCAGTACCCGCAGGACCCCCAGGCGGGGCGGTATCACAGTGTGCGAGTCTGCAGTACCCGCAGGACCCCCAGGCGGGGCGGTATCACAGTGTGCGAGTCTGCAGTACCCGCAGGACCCCCAGGCGGGGCGGTATCACAGTGTGCGAGTCTGCAGTACCCGCAGGACCCCCAGGCGGGGCGGTATCACAGTGTGCGAGTCTGCAGTACCCGCAGGACCCCCAGGCGGGGCGGTATCACAGTGTGCGAGTCTGCAGTACCCGCAGGACCCCCAGGCGGGGCGGTATCACAGTGTGCGAGTCTGCAGTACCCGCAGGACCCCCAGGTGGGGCGGTATCACAGTGTGCGAGTCTGCAGTACCCGCAGGACCCCCAGGCGGGGCGGTATCACAGTGTGCGAGTCTGCAGTACCCGCAGGACCCCCAGGCGGGGCGGTATCACAGTGTGCGAGTCTGCAGTACCCGCAGGACCCCCAGGCGGGGCGGTATCACAGTGTGCGAGTCTGCAGTACCCGCAGGACCCCCAGGCGGGGCGGTATCACAGTGTGCGAGTCTGCAGTACCCGCAGGACCCCCAGGCGGGGCGGTATCACAGTGTGCGAGTCTGCAGTACCCGCAGGACCCCCAGGCGGGGCGGTATCACAGTGTGCGAGTCTGCAGTACCCGCAGGACCCCCAGGCGGGGCGGTATCACAGTGTGCGAGTCTGCAGTACCCGCAGGACCCCCAGGCGGGGCGGTATCACAGTGTGCGAGTCTGCAGTACCCGCAGGACCCCCAGGCGGGGCGGTATCACAGTGTGCGAGTCTGCAGTACCCGCAGGACCCCCAGGCGGGGCGGTATCACAGTGTGCGAGTCTGCAGTACCCGCAGGACCCCCAGGCGGGGCGGTATCACAGTGTGCGAGTCTGCAGTACCCGCAGGACCCCCAGGCGGGGCGGTATCACAGTGTGCGAGTCTGCAGTACCCGCAGGACCCCCAGGCGGGGCGGTATCACAGTGTGCGAGTCTGCAGTACCCGCAGGACCCCCAGGCGGGGCGGTATCACAGTGTGCGAGTCTGCAGTACCCGCAGGACCCCCAGGCGGGGCGGTATCACAGTGTGCGAGTCTGCAGTACCCGCAGGACCCCCAGGCGGGGCGGTATCACAGTGTGCGAGTCTGCAGTACCCGCAGGACCCCCAGGCGGGGCGGTATCACAGTGTGCGAGTCTGCAGTACCCGCAGGACCCCCAGGCGGGGCGGTATCACAGTGTGCGAGTCTGCAGTACCCGCAGGACCCCCAGGCGGGGCGGTATCACAGTGTGCGAGTCTGCAGTACCCGCAGGACCCCCAGGCGGGGCGGTATCACAGTGTGCGAGTCTGCAGTACCCGCAGGACCCCCAGGCGGGGCGGTATCACAGTGTGCGAGTCTGCAGTACCCGCAGGACCCCCAGGCGGGGCGGTATCACAGTGTGCGAGTCTGCAGTACCCGCAGGACCCCCAGGCGGGGCGGTATCACAGTGTGCGAGTCTGCAGTACCCGCAGGACCCCCAGGCGGGGCGGTATCACAGTGTGCGAGTCTGCAGTACCCGCAGGACCCCCAGGCGGGGCGGTATCACAGTGTGCGAGTCTGCAGTACCCGCAGGACCCCCAGGCGGGGCGGTATCACAGTGTGCGAGTCTGCAGTACCCGCAGGACCCCCAGGCGGGGCGGTATCACAGTGTGCGAGTCTGCAGTACCCGCAGGACCCCCAGGCGGGGCGGTATCACAGTGTGCGAGTCTGCAGTACCCGCAGGACCCCCAGGCGGGGCGGTATCACAGTGTGCGAGTCTGCAGTACCCGCAGGACCCCCAGGCGGGGCGGTATCACAGTGTGCGAGTCAGCCTGTGTGAGTCAGACAGACAGCAGGGTGCTTTCGGGAAATCAGCTGGGACTTTCAACCCACTTCCCCCGTGTTAGTGTGGAAAGTTCAAGATACGAAGCAGTGACCGGCAGAGTTTTCAGCAACATGGAACCCCCCCTTTAAAAATGGGTACTTACAGCTGCTTCTGAAAGTCAAGACTTGTAAAAAGTTTCCTGCTGTTTAGAGCTTCACTGTGGTTACAGTTCATCGAGTGTGTGATGCTGTTACAGCTCGAGGGCAAAGCCATGAAGAACAATAAGCAATAGAGAGGCTAATCAGTACAGAGACTGAGCTCAGCGATTTAAATCAGATACCAGCGATAATGAACTCGTTAACCCTCTGAAAGCACAACCTGATAGTGATGAGATCCAGCCCTCTGAAATGTCTTTATAATATACAGCACTAGACCCTGATATTGATGAGATCCAGCCCTCTGAAATGTCTTTATAATATACAGCACTAGACCCTGATATTGATGAGATCCAGCCCTCTGAAATGTCTTTATAATATACAGCACTAGACCCTGATATTGATGAGATCCAGCCCTCTGAAATGTCTTTATAATATACAGCACTAGACCCTGATATTGATGAGATCCAGCCCTCTGAAATGTCTTTATAATATACAGCACTAGACCCTGATATTGATGAGATCCAGCCCTCTGAAATGTCTTTATAATATACAGCACTAGACCCTGATATTGATGAGATCCAGCCCTCTGAAATGTCTTTATAATATACAGCACTAGACCCTGATATTGATGAGATCCAGCCCTCTGAAATGTCTTTATAATATACAGCACTAGACCCTGATATTGATGAGATCCAGCCCTCTGAAATGTCTTTATAATATACAGCACTAGACCCTGATATTGATGAGATCCAGCCCTCTGAAATGTCTTTATAATATACAGCACTAGACCCTGATATTGATGAGATCCAGCCCTCTGAAATGTCTTTATAATATACAGCACTAGACCCTGATATTGATGAGATCCAGCCCTCTGAAATGTCTTTATAATATACAGCACTAGACCCTGATATTGATGAGATCCAGCCCTCTGAAATGTCTTTATAATATACAGCACTAGACCCTGATATTGATGAGATCCAGCCCTCTGAAATGTCTTTATAATATACAGCACTAGACCCTGATATTGATGAGATCCAGCCCTCTGAAATGTCTTTATAATATACAGCACTAGACCCTGATATTGATGAGATCCAGCCCTCTGAAATGTCTTTATAATATACAGCACTAGACCCTGATATTGATGAGATCCAGCCCTCTGAAATGTCTTTATAATATACAGCACTAGACCCTGATATTGATGAGATCCAGCCCTCTGAAATGTCTTTATAATATACAGCGCTAGACCCTGATATTGATGAGATCCAGCCCTCTGAAATGTCTTTATAATATACAGCACTAGACCCTGATATTGATGAGATCCAGCCCTCTGAAATGTCTTTATAATATACAGCACTAGACCCTGATATTGATGAGATCCAGCCCTCTGAAATGTCTTTATAATATACAGCACTAGACCCTGATATTGATGAGATCCAGCCCTCTGAAATGTCTTTATAATATACAGCACTAGACCCTGATATTGATGAGATCCAGCCCTCTGAAATGTCTTTATAATATACAGCACTAGACCCTGATATTGATGAGATCCAGCCCTCTGAAATGTCTTTATAATATACAGCACTAGACCCTGATATTGATGAGATCCAGCCCTCTGAAATGTCTTTATAATATACAGCACTAGACCCTGATATTGATGAGATCCAGCCCTCTGAAATGTCTTTATAATATACAGCACTAGACCCTGATATTGATGAGATCCAGCCCTCTGAAATGTCTTTATAATATACAGCACTAGACCCTGATATTGATGAGATCCAGCCCTCTGAAATGTCTTTATAATATACAGCACTAGACCCTGATATTGATGAGATCCAGCCCTCTGAAATGTCTTTATAATATACAGCACTAGACCCTGATATTGATGAGATCCAGCCCTCTGAAATGTCTTTATAATATACAGCACTAGACCCTGATATTGATGAGATCCAGCCCTCTGAAATGTCTTTATAATATACAGCACTAGACCCTGATATTGATGAGATCCAGCCCTCTGAAATGTCTTTATAATATACAGCACTAGACCCTGATATTGATGAGATCCAGCCCTCTGAAATGTCTTTATAATATACAGCACTAGACCCTGATATTGATGAGATCCAGCCCTCTGAAATGTCTTTATAATATACAGCACTAGACCCTGATATTGATGAGATCCAGCCCTCTGAAATGTCTTTATAATATACAGCACTAGACCCTGATAGTGATGAGATCCAGCCCTCTGAAATGTATTGTCTGTCTGCTACCAAATTACAGTTTTGCATGAAGTGCGACAAAAGATAATTACTACTTATCGGGGAAGACCAGCAAAAACGAAAGAATGACATCACAACCTGTGAAACACCACAGAGAAGGAAGCGTTAATAAATAAATAATAAACAAGTGAATTCCTGGCAGGGCACAAAGACTTTCATTCACACCTTGTGAATAGGAAGCAAAAACAACTAACAATGCGATAAAGAAAGAGATGAAACAGCCAGCCACGTTTGAGAGAGAGAGAGAGAGAGAGAGAGAGAGAGAGAGAGAGAGAGAGAGAGAGAGAGAGGAGTGTCTGCAGGGGAATAACCTGCAAAACACTGAAAACAACACTGCAAACAACATTTAAAACTCCAGCACTGTTTGTGCACTGAGAGGGGAACAGGAAAGACAGGACTGAGTCACAAGACAAGACAGAGACGGAGAGCAGAGACAGGGACAGAGAGCAGAGACAGGGACAGGGACAGAGAGCAGAGACAGGGACAGGGACAGAGAGCAGAGACAGGGACAGAGAGCAGAGACAGAGGAGAGAGTAAGGAAGAAAGGGGTTTGTGAGGCTGAACACATGGGGGGGGCGGGCTTCAAAAGAAAGATATTGAAAGAATATAAAGAGAGAGAGAGAGAGAGAGAGAGAGAGAGAGAGAGAGAGAGAGAGAGAGAGAGAGAGAGGGTGCAAGTGAAAAGAAGTAAAACTAACCAAAATGTCTCCTACAATAGGGACTAATCGAGCTGGTATTAAAACCTGGAATGGGTGAAGCTGCTGTGCAACGAGAGTCTTCTCCCATCCCTGCCCTGCCCTGCCCTGCCCTGCCCTGCCCTGCCCTGCCCTGCCCTGCCCTGCCCTGCCCTGCCCTGCCCTGCCCTGCCCTGCCCATCCCTGCCCTGCCCTGCCCTGCCCTGCCCATCCCTGCCCTGCCCTGCCCTGCCCTGCCCATCCCTGCCCTGCCCTGCCCTGCTCTGCCCATCCCTGCCCTGCCCTGCCCTGCTCTGCCCATCCCTGCCCTGCTCTGCCCTGCCCATCCCTGCCCTGCCCTGCCCTGCCCATCCCTGCCCTGCATCTGCCTGCCCTGCCCTGCCCTGCCCTGCCCATCCCTGCCCTGCTCTGCTCTGCCCATCCCTGCCCTGCCCTGCCCATCCCTGCTGCTCTGCCCATCCCTGCCCTGCTCTGCTGCCCTGCCCTGCCCTGCCCTGCCCTGCCCATCCCTGCCCTGCCCTGCCCTGCCCTGCCCTGCTCTGCCCATCCCTGCCCTGCCCTGCCCTGCCCTGCCCTGCCCTGCCCTGCCCTGCCCTGCTCTGCCCTGCCCTGCCCTGCCCTGCCCTGCTCTGCCCTGCCCTGCCCTGCCCTGCCCTGCTCTGCCCATCCCTGCCCTGCTCTGCCCTGCCCTGCCCTGCCCTGCCCTGCTCTGCCCATCCCTGCCCTGCTCTGCCCATCCCTGCCCTAGCACACCCGCTCCGGTTTCATTTACACCTGTGACTGTGCTACTGAGTGTCTGCATAGAGTCAAGGATCAACGAACACCACAAGAATGCCAGTAAGAATAAGAAGCTGCAGCTGCCCACGGTTTCAGTGTGGACCACAGAGCTTTCTCAAGGGAGCACGTGTATGAAAACAAACAGCAGATATTATTCCTGTCAATACTGTGATAATAACAGCATGCTCAATAACAGCCCTGCTGCTGCTAGCGACAGCAGTAACAGCATTGCTGTGAGCAGCGACAGCGGGAGACTCACCCGCAGTCGGGCGCCGGGCACCAGCGGCAGTCGGGGTCGGCGGCGAGGTAGCGGCGCAGCATGAACTCCTCGTACTTGCCCATGAGCGCCGGGTCGGACAGGATCAGACGGATGTCGTGGGGGTTGAGCCGCTCAGCACACTCGGGGCAGCTGATGTTCACCCGACTCTCTGTGATCTCGATGCGCAGGTACTGCCTCAGGCAGCCCAGGCAGGAGCGGTGGCTGCAGGTCATGATCTCCGGGACCCGGTCCTGGGGCTGCCGGACCAGGCACAGGGGGCATTCCAGCAGGGCCGAGCCGGAACCAGAACTGGATCCGGAGCCGCGACGCTCACCAGCCCCAGAGTTCAACGTGTTGCGGCTGTCAGAGACCCCCTCTCCCATCTGCACCCCGCTGTCAGAGACCCCCTCTCCCGTCTGCACCCCACTGTCAGAGACCCCCTCTCCCGTCTGCACCCCGCTGTCAAAGACCCCCTCTCTCGTCTGCACCCCGCTGTCAGAGACCCCCTCTCCCGTCTGCACCTCGCTGTCAGAGACCCCCTCTCTCGTCTGCACCCCGCTGTCAGAGACCCCCTCTCCCGTCTGCACCTCGCTGTCAGAGACCCCCTCTCTCGTCTGCACCCCGCTGTCAGAGACCCCCTCTCCCGTCTGCACCTCGCTGTCAGAGACCCCCTCTCCCGTCTGCGCCCTGCTGTCAGAGACCCCCTCTCCCGTCTGCACCTCGCTGTCAGAGACCCCCTCTCCCGTCTGCGCCCCGCTGTCAGAGACCCCCTCTCTCGTCTGCAGCAGCCCGCTGTCAGACAGGCTGGAGAGGCTGGCACCGGCCCCCCCAGTGGAGAGGGGGTCCTGGAGTGGGGTTGAGGGCTGCTGCTGGGACTGGGTCTGTTTGGATCGAGAGCGAGACTTCCCGTTGAACAGGTTCTGGAAGGAGATGCGTCTGCGCTTGCTGCTCCGGCATTTGGGATTGGGATTGGGATTGGGATTGGGAGCGCCGCTGACGGAGGAGTGGGGGGAGCCCGAGTCCTTCTCCGAGCCCATGACAGATGGATCTGTTATTGATTACTATTACTGATTGTCTTTATTCTGATAAAGGAATGCAATGGATTTTTTTTTTTGGTTTAATAGATTAAAATGACGACTCCCTTCTCATTACTTAGTTGAAAAAAAAAAAAAAACTTGCTGTCTCGCTTTCTGTATCTTCTTACGTCTTTCTCCGTCTGTTTCTCAGAATCTTTCTTGAGCAACGAGAAACAAAAACAGAACAAAAAGCTCAAAATGAAAGAGAAAGAGAAAGCAAGGCCAGCCAGGGACACTCACAGCGAGAAAAATAAAACAGCAACTCCACATTCCCCGACTCTTAAAACTGTTTCCATCAACGCCCACAGCAGGGAGGGAGAGGGAGAGGGAGACAGCTTGTTCTCTAACTGGATCTCTCTTGGCTGCATCAGCTGGTCCTGTCTGAAGAGCAGCAGTACAGGAAACAGACTCTTGCCTCTCTCCTGTCGTCTGTAAATATAATCCCCAGGAAAGGAAGCGTCTCCTCGGCTAGCTCTCCTTGTTTCTCTTGTTCTCGGTGCTCTGTCTGTAGTTCCAGTCGATGAAAGGGATCCTGGCTGCTGTGAGCTCTCGACTCCCTGTTGAAACTGCGTTCGGCCCTTCTCTCAGACTGCCTGTAACAGAGGAGGGAGGAGGGGAGAGAGAGAGAGAACAGGAAGTCAGTGAACAGCAGGCCCAGTTGTGCGTCTCTGCCTCTGCTGTAAAGTGTAGTACAGTGAGTGTTTATTGTTGTGTGGTTATTATATTGTACACACAGCATTGAGGTCACTGTTGAGATGTGCCTGTGCTGGCCCTGCCTGCAGCACAGTGAATACTCTGAGCTCCACACTGTGTCTCTCTCTCTCTCTCTCTCTCTCTCTCTCTCTCTCTCTCTCTCTCTCTCTCTCTCTCTCTCTCTCTCTCTCTCCCCCGGATGTGACGACTAATACAGAAAGAAGAAGCTGGAGTTTCTCTTGAAGGGGTGGAACAGCCTCCCTGCATTCCTGACATGTCACTGCTTCAGGAAACGACGCGCACTGCACACTTCACAATCAGATAACACAGCACTGGGACAGAGTGTGCTGGACTGTTTATCAGAGGAAACTCACAGGGAGAGTCTCTGCTCATTATAATACTGCAGCCGACAGCCACCTCATTGCTGCTGGTTCAAAGCAGAGGCTCTTCAATACATCTGCGCTGCCAGAGCTGCTGTGTGTTTCTGTACGTTATCCACATTCACTTTGGCTTGCCAGTGATAATGTGAGAGTGAGAGACGGAGGAGGAGAGGGGGACAGAAGCACACAGCGCGAGTGTGTTCAGTTGCGTGCCAGCCAGCTTATCAACACATTAATACAGTAATCAGGCAGCATTTGCTCTGCGCTGTGCGTGCGAGTCTCAGGGTGCCGTTTCCATGACAACCTGTGCAGCTCCGTGCAGAGTAAACACAGACACCCCGAGCTACCAGCTTCCAAACAGCGAAACAGACAGGGCAGGGCAGGCATGGGCACTGCAGGGGTGGCAATAACACTCCCATTGCATAGCAGTGTGATCCATTCCTGCTTTCACTGCGTTTAACAAGACACACCTGAGCTTGATACCGTTACACACTCCCCAATCAAGCTAGTAGTTGTATTTGTGTGTGTGTGTGTGTGTGTGTGTGATTGTGTGTGTGTGTGTGTGTGTGTGTGTGTGATTGTGTTAGTGTGTGTGTGTGTGTGTGTTTGTGTGTGATTGTGTGTGTGTGTGTGTGTGTGTGTGTGTGTGTGATTGTGTGTGTGTGTGTGTGTGTGTGATTGTGTTAGTGTGTGTGTGTGTGTGTGATTGTGTTAGTGTGTGTGTGATTGTGTTAGTGTGTGTGTGTGAATGTCAGTGTATGTGCGATTGTGTTAGTGTGTGTGTGTGTGTGTGATTGTGTTAGTGTGTGTGTGTGAATGTCAGTGTATGTGCGATTGTGTTAGTGTGTGTGTGTGAATGTCAGTGTATGTGTGATTGTGTTAGTGTGTGTGTGAATGTCAGTGTATGTGCGATTGTGTTAGTGTGTGTGTGTGTATATCAGTGTAGGTGCGATTGTGTTTGTGTGTGTGTGTGTGAATGTCAGTGTATGTGCGATTGTGTTAGTGTGTGTGTGTCAGTGTAAGTGCGATTGTGTTAGTGTGTGTGTGTATGTGCGATTGTGTTTGTGTGTGCATGTCAGTGTATGTGCGATTGTGTTAGTGTGTGTGTGTGTGTGTGTGAGTATGTGGCTGGCGCTCTGCTTGCAGGATTGACTGTCTGGTTCTGTCCTGCTTGCTCTCTGCACTAGTTATTAACCAGCTTGCTTGTTTTCTCCCCAGCTGTGTGCAGGCAGGCAGGCAGGCAGGTCTATGATCCATGCTGACCCATCTGAAAGGGATTAACTTGCTAATAAGGATCAGCATTGCTCTAAATAACCAGCAGGGCAGCCCTACAAACCAAACAAACCAACATACTGCCTGGACTTAACAACAAATAAAAAATAACATAAGGGAGCACAGCCCAGCCCAGAACAGCACACAGCACAGCACAGCACAGCTCAGCTAAGAACAGCACACAGCACACACAGCACAGCACAGCACAGCTCAGCTCAGCTACAGCACAGCTCAGAACAGCACACAGCTCAGCACAGCTCAGCTCAGCTCAGAACAGCACACAGCACAGCTCAGAACAGCACACAGCTCAGCACAGCACAGCTAAGAACAACGTACAGCTCAGAACAGCACAGCTCAGCTCAGAACAGCACACAGCACAGCTCAGAACACAACTCAGCACACAGCACAGCACAGCTGAGCTCAGAGCACAGAACACTGCACAGCACAGCTCAGAACACAGCACACAGCACAGTTCAGAACAGCACACAGCACAGCACAGCTCAGAACACAGCACACAGCACACAGCACAGTTCAGAACAGCACACAGCACAGCACAGCTCAGCTAAGAACAGCACACAGCGCATTCCCATATATTGATACAACCTGAATGTTTTTATAATATACAGCACTAGACCCTGATATTGATGAGATCCAGCCCTCTGAAATGTCTTTATAATATACAGCACTAGACCCTGATATTGATGAGATCCAGCCCTCTGAAATGTCTTTATAATATACAGCACTAGACCCTGATATTGATGAGATCCAGCCCTCTGAAATGTCTTTATAATATACAGCACTAGACCCTGATATTGATGAGATCCAGCCCTCTGAAATGTCTTTATAATATACAGCACTAGACCCTGATATTGATGAGATCCAGCCCTCTGAAATGTCTTTATAATATACAGCACTAGACCCTGATATTGATGAGATCCAGCCCTCTGAAATGTCTTTATAATATACAGCACTAGACCCTGATATTGATGAGATCCAGCCCTCTGAAATGTCTTTATAATATACAGCACTAGACCCTGATATTGATGAGATCCAGCCCTCTGAAATGTCTTTATAATATACAGCACTAGACCCTGATAGTGATGAGATCCAGCCCTCTGAAATGTCTTTATAATATACAGCACTAGACCCTGATATTGATGAGATCCAGCCCTCTGAAATGTCTTTATAATATACAGCACTAGACCCTGATATTGATGAGATCCAGCCCTCTGAAATGTCTTTATAATATACAGCACTAGACCCTGATATTGATGAGATCCAGCCCTCTGAAATGTCTTTATAATATACAGCACTAGACCCTGATATTGATGAGATCCAGCCCTCTGAAATGTCTTTATAATATACAGCACTAGACCCTGATATTGATGAGATCCAGCCCTCTGAAATGTCTACAGCACTAGACCCCTGTCTGTCTGTCTGTTTGTCTGTCTGCCTGCCTGCCTGCCTGCCTGCAAAAGTGGGAACAGTTTCTTCTAACACAGCGAAAGCAGACACCGGTGGAAACTCCAAGTCACAGCGTCCTGTTTTCTTCAGCGAGTCACAGGCCTGGAAAATGAGGCGAGAGAAAACAAGCTGAAAGAAAGTTCGTTCTCAGAGGAGAGAGTCCCTTCAAAGGGTTTCACCCACAGAGAACCGAGCGACGAAGAGAGGCATCAGCATTTCCACAGCGGTGGAGGAGCAGGGGGGTGTGACTCACAGGATTGGGTCATCGTGTTTCTGTCAGATGTTCTGTGCTGCACAGCCAGACACCTCAAGACAGTCAAAAGCCAACGGCACAGTACCTGGATTGGTGTAGAGAGCCTCTCGAGAACGATTTCCAAACCGCACAGCGCAAGCTTAACGGCACCTTCCTTCCTTCCTGGAGATCTAGTTGTTTGCTTCGAAGCCCTGAGGCCGGCAATTATAAAGCTGGTGAATTCCAGGACCGGAGCAGCTCTGCTTGGTAACCCTGAGTGCTCCAGCTGGTCAGATCCATGCTCAGTGCACATCTGAGTGCTCCAGCTGGTCAGATCCATGCTCAGTGCACATCTGAGTGCTCCAGCTGGTCAGATCCATGCTCAGTGCACATCTGAGTGCTCCAGCTGGTCAGATCCATGCTCAGTGCACATCTGAGTGCTCCAGCTGGTCAGATCCATGCTCAGTGCACATCTGAGTGCTCACAGAAGAGGCAGCCCTATCTATGAGCGCTGGACGCCTTCAGTTCCAAACGAGACCCACAGCTGCCTCTGTTTTTAGCAACTCTTCAGCGCAGCCAAGCTCTCCCACTCGAAGGAGGTAAACGGGGGCTGTAATAGTTTAAACATTGAAATGTTTCTCCAAGTATTGAGAGTTTAGATCTGTTCCTAAATATGTAACCCTTGTGAAAGATGTCAGATCTAGAGGTGAGCTGCAGGGTTTGTCAGGAGGCTGTGTGCAGTGCCAGCTTATTGAAGTGTACCAGACCAATCCCCCACAGTAAAAGCACAGCAAAGTGTAACGCAGCACAGAGAGCCGTGACCAAGCCTCCTCAGCCTCTCCTCTCCTTGAACCCTCAGTGTGAGGGAGCGTGTGACAGCGAGAGTCACTGTGTGTGTGTGTGTGTGTGTGACAGAGCGAGAGTCTCTGTGTGTGTGTGTGTGTGACAGTGCGAGAGTCACTGTGTGTGTGTATGTGACAGAGCGAGAGTCGCTGTGTCTGTGTGTGTGTGACAGGGTTTGTATATATTGTGTGTAGCAGTGTATGTGTGTGTGTGTGTGTGATAGGGTTTGTATATAGTGTGTAGCAGTGTATGTGTGTGACAGGGTTTGTATATATTGTGTGTAGCAGTGTGTGTGTGTGACAGGGTTTGTATATAGTGTGTAGCACTGTGTGTGTGTGACAGGGTTTGTCTATATTATGTGTGTGTGTGTGTGTGTGATGAAGACTTCACCTACAAAGCTGGGGTCACAGCTGCCCTTCTCTCACACTCCCTTTGAGATAATCAAGCTGCTTTCTAACAAAGAGCAGAGAAGCAAGATGAATAGGGCACATCTCACACACAGGATGTGGAGTCTGCACACACACACACACACATTCGTAAATTATTATTTGAAAAAGAAAACAGAAAGTCATTTTGTAATTTAGTATACAGTGTGAGCGTACAGAAAGGAGTCCATGTGTGTTCCTGCATAAGGGGGGTCTTTCAGTAACTTGCTGGTTTCAGAATGTCGTGTTTCTTTGGTGCAAGTCACACAGGACAGCAGATTATTCGTCATCAGCCATTTTACTGAAGCAGGTTCCGCCTCCCCGCTCCCTCTGTGCAAGAACAGCCCTGGAGACTCGGCTGCTTCCTTATCAAACCCATCGCTCTCCTGCAGCCACTGAGACAGACTCCGCAGCCAAGACCCCCCGCACGAACCCGGCTCCCGAGAGCAGAAACACCCCCGAACAACAAACCCCATCGCGTCAGAAGAGCCTGGCGCTAACACAGAGGCATACCCATCAACCACCGTATCACTGAGCTCACCATCAGACCACGCCGCAGGCAGAAGCCCCAGCCCCGCGGCTTTGCAATGCGTTTAAATAGTATGCGAATGCTTTTAATACCGCTCGACACCCCCTTGCACTGCACCAGGCAGTGTGTGCACAGGAAATCAAACTGCACACGGTCCCTGATCGGTGTATTGACATTGCTGTCACATCGGTAGGGGGCTGCGTTTTCACAGATCAGTATCTATGACGCGCATACATACCTTTAAATCCTGCGGCAGGGGTGCAGCCGTCTGCCTGTCTGGGTTATTATTTAATCTCCTCGGTTTCCACTGCAGACGGTCCCAGCGTAAGTAATCAAAACTGGGTCCTCTCTTAAAATGTAACCCGCATAGCGTTGTTTAGACTCTCCGCACCGGCTCCGGCTACTCCCACCAGAGGCCTGACGTCACAGGGAAAAGCCCGACGTGACGCACCACCTATTGTTTGGAAACTCCTCCCCGTGACGTAGCGCACCCCCGAGCAGCAGGAGCAGTCCCCGGCGGAAACGTGTTTTTAAAAAGCATTTCCATCGAGATATACATACACGAAACCTGTACACAACAGCGGGACGTGTGCGTGTTTCCAGATCACTGCGGCACAGCACTAGACAGATTCTAATACACAGACACCAGAACATGATGGAAGCGAGTCTTCTCATCGAAGAAAAGCGACCAAATAAAAACCGCGTTTCAACAGCATCTTCTATAACGTTAACCGAAAAACACGACCTTTATATGAAATGAAATTAATACAAGATTATTGCAGCTAGTGTAATACCACCCATCTGAGCTAATATATACTGTGTGTGTGTGTGTGTGTGTGTGTATATATATATATATATAGATATATAGATAGATAGATATACAATATATCAAATGTGTGCGTGTAATCAGAGAAACGTTACACTGAATAATGTAGTCCCATCAAACTCAAACTCTTTGTGAAACGCTGGGATGTTTTATTTAAAGAAGGCAGCAGGGTCCTGTAAACACATGAATGAACTCCAATCCACCCAAAGAGCTTGAGCAGGGAGGCTGTTTCAAGAGCAGCGCTGTCTCTTCATTCATTCATTCATTCAGTGACCCCACATGCAAACACAGGTGCAGTGTGACTAATCCACCAAGCACTCTCTCACAAGAGCACAGTCTACAAACAGGGTGTGTTAAAGGAGTCTCGCTGAAGCAGACTGGTCCTGGGAGGGAGCTGCCCTCCTGTAACCCCCCCCCCCCAGAGCCCTGGGACGTGGTTTCACGGGGACTGGCTGGGCTCCAAAGTGGGAGGTCTCAGTGCAGCTCAAACAGCTGAAACAACAGCAAAAAAACAGAACAGCTTATTGTGTTCATCAAAATAAACTAAAAAAAATAATACAAGAGAAATGTGAAATATATAAAGAGGGACGGGGTTAACAATCTCAAAGATTAATAAAGGAAACAAGGAAGATGCAGCAGTGAAAAGGAAGAGCAAGACAGGGCAGACTGGCACTGAAACTGGCACTGAGGTCCCACAGTCAGTTTTAACATGCTTCACCATACCTCCCTGAGCTTCACCATACCTCCCTGAGCTTCACCATACCTCCCTGAGCTTCACCATACCTCCCTGTGCTTCACCATACCTCCCTGAGCTTCACCATACCTCCCTGTGCTTCACCATACCTCCCTGAGCTTCACCATACCTCCCTGAGCTTCACCATACCTCCCTGAGCTTCACCATACCTCCCTGAGCTTTACAATGCTCCCCTATGCTTTACCATGCTTTCACTGTGCTTTGCACTGCTCCCCTATTCTTTACCATGCTTTCACTGTCCTTTACTGTAGGAAACGTCTCTAAGGGTTGGGATCCACAAGGAGGACAGGTTAAGGACAGCACTGCCCCTGTTTATAAGAAAATCAGGGGTCTCTCTGGAGTTTCAGATGTTTACACACCCGTACACACAGCCAGCACGCCCTGGGCGAAATCTGATTTAATGACCTGTCTGATCTCGGGAGTGGATCAGCTGAACAGAATCCAGAGTCCTGTATTCAAACCAGCCACACTGCCAGGAAAAAACACTCAACAACTAAACTGCACTACCTCTGGCCGGCTTGTCCACACAAGCTGCTACCTGCTGTACACCCAGCCACTCCCTGCTCTTCACTGACAAACAGCAGCCTTGCAAAGAGCCTGCTTTTACACAAGCACGCCACTCCCTGCTCTTTACTGACAAACAGCAGCCTTGCAAAGAGCCTGCTTTTGCAGCAGCCTTGCAAAGAGCCTGCTTTTACACAAGCACGCCACTCCCTCCCCTTTACTGACAAACAGCAGCCTTGCAAAGAGCCTGCTTTTACACAAGCACGCCACTCCCTCCCCTTTACTGACAAACAGCAGCCTTGCAAAGAGCCTGCTTTTACACAAGCACGCCACTCCCTGCCCTTTACTGACAAACAGCAGCCTTGCAAAGAGCCTGCTTTTACACAAGCACGCCACTCCCTCCCCTTTACTGACAAACAGCAGCCTTGCAAAGAGCCTGCTTTTACACAAGCACGCCACTCCCTGCCCTTTACTGACAAACAGCAGCCTTGCAAAGAGCCTGCTTTTACACAAGCACGCCACTCCCTGCCCTTTACTGACAAACAGCAGCCTTGCAAAGAGCCTGCTTTTACACAAGCACGCCAACAGCAGCCTTGCAAAGAGCCTGCTTTTACACAAGCACGCCACTCCCTGCCCTTTACTGACAAACAGCAGCCTTGCAAAGAGCCTGCTTTTACACAAGCACGCCACTCCCTGCCCTTTACTGACAAACAGCAGCCTTGCAAAGAGCCTGCTTTTACACAAGCACGCCACTCCCTGCCCTTTACTGACAAACAGCAGCCTTGCAAAGAGCCTGCTTTTACACAAGCACGCCACTCCCTGCTCTTCACTGACAAACAGCAGCCTTGCAAAGAGCCTGCTTTTACACAAGCACGCCACTCCCTGCAAAGAGCCCTTACACAAGCACGCCACTCCCTACTGACAAACAGCAGCCTTGCAAAGAGCCTGCTTTTACACAAGCACGCCACTCCCTCCCCTTTACTGACAAACAGCAGCCTTGCAAAGAGCCTGCTTTTACACAAGCACGCCACTCCCTCCCCTTTACTGACAAACAGCAGCCTTGCAAAGAGCCTGCTTTTACACAAGCACGCCACTCCCTCCCCTTTACTGACAAACAGCAGCCTTGCAAAGAGCCTGCTTTTACACAAGCACGCCACTCCCTGCCCTTTACTGACAAACAGCAGCCTTGCAAAGAGCCTGCTTTTACACAAGCACGCCACTCCCTGCTCTTCACTGACAAACAGCAGCCTTGCAAAGAGCCTGCCTTTACACAAGCACGCCACTCCCTGACTGACAAACAGCAGCCTTGCAAAGAGCCTGCTTTTCCACAAGCACGCCGCTCCCTGCTCTTCACTGACAAACAGCAGCCTTGCAAAGAGCCTGCTTTTACACAAGCACGCCACTCCCTCCCCTTTACTGACAAACAGCAGCCTTGCAAAGAGCCTGCTTTTCCACAAGCACGCCGCTCCCTGCTCTTCACATGCGCTGATTTGATCAGTAAAATCATTTCTTTAATATCCTCCTTGAAGGACGTCAACCTCTCACTTCAAGTGACACTGAGGCAAGCTGGTTTGTGTTACTGGGAGACTGGAAACCAGTGGGTTAAACCCCAGTTCAGCTCATCACCATGGGGCAGCCATGTGGGCCAAGCTTCAGCAATTTAAGAGGGGTCTCGCTGAAAAAGATACAGCGAGAACATTGCATTGGAGAGCAGTTTAATCCAGTCCCAGCTCGACCCAAGAACTTAGAAACTTGGAAGAGAGGTGCAGTGACCTCATAGGAAAACAACCCCAGCCAATCACTGGGATGATTTACCCAGTAACCACGGGGCAGAAACACAACGAATGCAATTCATGCTCCACACTCCACTGAAAGCAACGAAGGGAAAGAGGTGAGTTTTTCATTCTTTATTATTCTAATATATATCTATATTTGTTAAGTGCAGTTCTGTATCACAGTCCCCGACAGCAGAAGGAAGCAGAGCGACGGGGACACACGCAGAGAGAGGGGACAGCGCTAGACGAACACGACAAGGTCTTTACTGGTGGCTCGGGAGAAGGCAGCGAGGATGCTGGCGTACACCACGTCTGGGGGCTGCGAGGCGTCCACGGAGGAGTGGATGCCACGTCTCTGGTAGTACTGCACCAGCGGCGTGGTCTGGCTGTGGTAGGCGCCCAGCCGGGACTTTAGAGTGGCCTCGTTGTCATCGGAGCGGCGCACCAGGGCCTCGCCCGTCACCTAGGAAACAGTACGGTGAGCGACAGTGAATAAGTTTTACTGCTGCCAGCGTGATCAGCCCCAGTGTGCACAGGTAACAAGCTCAGGTGTGTCTTACTAAACTCACAGTGAAACCAGGACTGGATCACACTGCTGTGCAATGGGAGTCTTACTGCCAAACAACCAAGTGATATACATCTATCTATCAAGTCCTCTCTCTATATCTATAGCAGACAGATTCAAGCTGCTTTTTCAGGTGGCAGTATCACATCACTATCGCGCTATGCTGTATATTATAACAGTGTTCACTGCTGGCTGGTTTGAATTGAAACACTCACATCATCCTTCATGGCCTCTCTGGGAGGGTTGAACTCCTCGTGGTACGAGCGGCCGCTGGCCTGGTGAATCAGACTGACAGGGACAGGACACAGTTCAAATGTTTAAGCATTAGCCCACAGTAACACTTTTACAATAGTGATGTTTAACCATTCCACACCCTCCCCTCTCTCAACATGAGCATGCAGCCCATTCCACACCCTCCCCTCTCTCAACAGCTCATTCCACACCCTCCCCTCTCTCAACAGCTCATTCCACACCCTCCCCTCTCTCAACAGCTCATTCCACACCCTCCCCTCTCCATTCCACACCCTCCCCTCTCTCAACAGCTCATTCCACACCCTCCCCTCTCTGAACAGCCCATTCCACACCCTCCCCTCTCTCAACAGCGCATACAGCCCATTCCACACCCTCCCCTCTCTGAACAGCTCATTCCACACCCTCCCCTCTCTCAACAGCCCATTCCACACCCTCCCCTCTCTCAACAGCTCATTCCACACCCTCCCCTCTCTGAACAGCTCATTCCACACCCTCCCCTCTCTGAACAGCCCATTCCACACCCTCCCCTCTCTGACTCACCAGCTCATTCCACACCCTCCCCTCTCTGAACAGCTCATTCCACACCCTCCCCTCTCTGAACAGCTCATTCCACACCCTCCCCTCTCTGAACAGCTCATTCCACACCCTCCCCTCTCTCAACAGCTCATTCCACACCCTCCCCTCTCTGAACAGCTCATTCCACACCCTCCCCTCTCTGAACAGCTCATTCCACACCCTCCCCTCTCTGAACAGCTCATTCCACACCCTCCCCTCTCTCAACAGCTCATTCCACACCCTCCCCTCTCTGAACAGCTCATTCCACATTCCACATTCCACACCCTCCCCTCTCTCAACAGCCCATTCCACACCTCTCTCTCAACAGCTCATTCCACACCCTCCCCTCTCTCAACAGCTCATTCCACACCCTCCCCTCTCTGAACAGCTCATTCCACACCCTCCCCCTCTCTGAACAGCTCATTCCACACCCTCCCCTCTCTGAACAGCTCATTCCACACCCTCCCCTCTCTGAACAGCTCATTCCACACCCTCCCCTCTCTCAACAGCTCATTCCACACCCTCCCCTCTCTGAACAGCTCATTCCACACCCTCCCCTCTCTCAACAGCCATTCCACACCCTCCCCTCTCTCAACAGCTCATTCCACACCCTCCCCTCTCTGAACAGCTCATTCCACACCCTCCCCCTCTCTGAACAGCTCATTCCACACCCTCCCCTCTCTCAACACATTCCACACCCTCCCCTCTCTGAACAGCTCATTCCACTCCCCTCTCTGAACAGCTCATTCCACACCCTCTCTGAACAGCCCATTCCACACACTCCCCTCTCTCAACAGCTCATTCCACATCTCCATTCCACACCCTCCCCTCTCTCAACAGCTCATTCCACACCCTCCCCTCTCTCAACAGCTCATTCCACACCCTCCCCTCTCTGAACAGCTCATTCCACACCCTCCCCTCTCTGAACAGCTCATTCCACACCCTCCCCTCTCTCAACAGCTCATTCCACACCCTCCCCTCTCTCAACAGCTCATTCCACACCCTCCCCTCTCTGAACAGCTCATTCCACACCCTCCCCTCTCTGAACAGCTCATTCCACACCCTCCCCTCTCTGAACAGCTCATTCCACACCCTCCCCTCTCTGAACAGCTCATTCCACACAACAGCCTCCACCCCTCCCCTCTCTGAACAGCTCATTCCACACCCTCCCCTCTCTGAACAGCCCATTCCACACCCTCCCCTCTCTCAACAGCTCATTCCACACCCTCCCCTCTCTCAACATTCCACACCCTCCCCTCTCTGAACAGCTCATTCCACACCCTCCCCTCTCTCAACAGCTCATTCCACACCCTCCCCTCTCTCAACAGCTCATTCCACACCCTCCCCTCTCTCAACAGCTCATTCCACACCCTCCCCTCTCTGAACAGCTCATTCCACACCCTCCCCTCTCTCAACAGCTCATTCCACACCCTCCCCTCTCTCAACAGCTCATTCCACACCCTCCCCTCTCTGAACAGCTCATTCCACACCCTCCCCTCTCTCCATTCCACACCCTCCCCTCTCTGAACAGCTCATTCCACACCCTCCCCTCTCTGAACAGCTCATTCCACATCCTCCCCTCTCTCTGTGTGATGAAGTCTCTGTTTGGTGATGCAATGAAACGTACCGGCCGCAGATCCTTCTCACCAGCAGGGAATCATCGACAGAAAACTCGATGACAGAGTCCAGCTTCTCCGATCTCTTCTCCATCAGATCATCCAGCTAGAAGCAAGGAGACCAGCAATACTTCACACATACAGCCACAGAGACCTCATTCTACCCTCCCCTCCCCTCCTCCAGCCACTCACCATCTCAGCCTGCTTGACAGTGCGAGGAAACCCGTCCAATAGAAAGCCTTTCTTACAGGGGGGCGTGTCCAGATTCTTCTCAATCAGCTCCACCACCATCTCATCACTCACCTGCAGAGAGAGACACACACACAGTGAAACGAGAGAGACACACACACAGTGAAACACTGCAGACAGACGGTGAAACGCTGCAGACACACACACACACACACACACACAGTGAAACACTGCAGAGACACACACACACAAACACAAAGTGAAACACTGCAGAACCATACACACAGAGTGAAACACTGCAGAAACATACACACAGAGTGAAACACTGCAGAGACACACACACAGAGTGAAACACTGCAGACACACACACAGTCTCCAATAGACAGGCTCACTGTGAAACAGTGGAGACTGACAGAGAGCGCTTTGCTAGTCTGAACTCCACAGGGTCTCCCCACAATGGCAGTTTGTGATCACAGTGAATACGCACCAGCTTCCCAGCGTCCATCGTTGCCTTTAGCCTCTTGCCCAGCTCGGATCCCGAGGCCACCATGGCCCGCAGCATATCCCCTGTAGCCAGGTGACAGACGCAGAACTGCCCTGCCAGCCTGGGAGCCTGGGGCAGAGGAAAGGGGGGGGGGGGGGGGGGGGGGGGGGAGGGGGGGGGGGGGGGGGGGGGGAGGAGAGAGGGGGGGGGAGAGAGGAGAGAGAGAGGAGAGGGGGGCGGGAGGGGGGGGAAGGGGAGGAGAGCAGTGAAGTGTACAGGGTTTATTTATTTCAGAGGTCATACTGTCTAATGCATATTGTCTGAAGACTGTGTGTGTCACAGAGAGAGAGCCTCTCCACTAACAAGTTAACACCCTGGGTTTAATTTTTTTTTTTTTTTTTTTTTGTTAAATGTCATTTTGCAGTGTAATAAATCAGTCCTGGTTAAACGAGCTGTCTGTTGAAGCCGCTTACAACTCAGAACAAGCTGGGTTGGAGCTCAAGAAGGTCGAAAATGGGACTGGGAACAAGCAGCTGTTACGCAAGACTGGTCACCGTGGCAACCTCTGACCCACTTCTGTGTCTCAGCCACCGTAACTCTGCCCTCGGCGCCAACTTTCCAAATACATGGAGGCAGGCCTGGTACAGAGTAGCGGCTATATACCGGGACAGGCTGGTAACAGCGCACACACACGCAGCGTCCTCAGCGCCACCGCCACCCTGCCGGATGCCTGACAAGCCGCTTTACTGCTGCGAGTCGCTGTGCTCGATGACATGGACGGGAATGATCGGCAAGGGCACGCTGGATAGAAACTGCCCAGGCGAGCAGCGTGTAGGAAGCGGCTACAAAGCGTGACAAAGAGGAACAGCACTCTTACAGTGTGTCAGGACCCTCTGCCAAATGCACGGTTCACTACGATCACAGCATCTAACGATGCAAGCATGCGCGATGATGATGATGATTATTATTATTATTATTATTATCTTCAAGTTCACTAGATCGATTCACCGGCTTTTAAAATGTCTTCTGCACACTGTACAGTTATAATAACACGCCGCGATCACGGGATCCTGGATCAATACAAACTATGCGAGGCGTGTTTAAATAACACCCTGAACCGTGCGAAGGCAGCCTAGTGCGATATTCAATTACAGAAATATGTTTACAGGAAAATAAAAAAAACTTGTATAGAATAACTTCCCTGTCCTGGCGCGGCCCGGCGGCTATTAAAAGAAGAGAGAGAGAGAGAGAGAGAGAGAGAGAGAGAGAGAGAGAGAGAGAGAGAGAGACTACAGATTCAATGAACCTGCTCGAATCGGGAGTTTAAAATAACAATATTCACAGCAAACGCGTATATAATTACAAAACTAGTATGCACCAAGCCTGCCCTGCAGATATATATGTATTATTAACAATGGTGAATTGCACAGAATGGAAGACGTTGCCAGGCACGACCGATGGAGGCCTGCGCTGGCGTGCAGTTTTTCACAGACCTTCACTTGTTGCTCTAGAGCCGCAGCACAGATTAAACAGGACGGCTGTTAGAAATCGTTTTCGGGAGCTCTGGGATTGCAATCGTTGCAGAATCCTGTTGCAGGGGGGCATCGGATGTATTGCAATGGTATTTATTGTTATAGGAAGTGCACGCGTAGAGACGGTCACAAAAGTGCCTGAACTTTTTCATTCTCGCTCTCAGTCCAGATCCAGTTTTGCATACCTGGGTTCCTTTGCCGGCTCCCGGGGGCCCCAGTAAAATAGCCCTGATCCCCTTCTGCTCTGCCTTCGGCTTCTCGTCCAGTTGTGCGCTCGGAGCCATCTCTTATGCCTGCAATGAAGGGGGTTTTCAGGGGGTTTTCAGAGGGTTTTCAGGGGGTTTGGCTGCGGCCGGTCTGCACGATTCATACAGCAAAGCAAAGCCCTGACTGTCTGTCACACAGACAAGTGACCAGACCCCGCCCCCCGCCCACAGACCCCGCCCCGCTCCCCGGGACTGTGGCAGCCCTTGGTTACTCGACACCTGATTGGCGTGAGTGCGGCTGCCAATCGAACTGTTGTGCTGGTTCCATTGGTGCTTATCCTCAAAGCCGCACCTCTTCCCTCCCTGTTACGTTTTTGAAGGTGACCCCGGACGCCCTCGCTGAGGATGATGTATATCGGGTGCGACGGACAGTGTGAGCGCCGTGTTGTAGTTTTTCTTCGCATTGGCGCTGAGACTGAACTACACCGAGGTGTCGTGAAAAACAGGACGGCAGCCGCTTCCCGGAGCTGTCGTGAAGAAGCGGGTTTGTGCGGAAGGGCAAAGAGACACGGGAACCGAAAAGGTAAATAAAATAAAACAAATTAGCGAGCGGTATTTGAAATGCACCCTGACTACCGACGAGACAGCGCAGATATGCAGACAACAGCTGAAAATAGCCTTTAAAATGAATACATACATACATACATACATTATATAATGCATATTTGTGAATTGTGTTTGTATTTATTTCAAAGACAATGCAAAAATATATTATATATATATATATATATATATATATATATATATATATATATATATATATATATATATATATATATATATATATATCCAGTTCAGTTTTGAAACGGTCGTTTCTTTTCTCCATTCCCAGCAGTGTAATTCTTGTAGTCTGGTGTTGCTGTTTTTAGACGTGATTTTCTGCAGCGTTTCGCGCGAAACGTTAAAGATAATTCACTGAGTAGATTAGGAACGAAAATATTAGCAGTAAACGGGTCATTTTAAAAGTCAATGTAGAGAGCGGGCCCAGTATAGAGGAGTGCTTGTGTTGTCTCTGTGTAACCGGCCAGCAGCGGCTGCTGGTGAATATCTTCCCATTGTGCAGGAACAGCGATATCTGACACACTCGCAGCCAGTTACACACACACTCCCAGCCAGTTACACACACACACTCACAGCCAGTTACACACACACACTCACAGCCAGTTACACACACACACTCACAGCCAGTTACACACACACACTCGCAGCCAGTTACACACACACTCCCAGCCAGTTACACACACACTCCCAGCCAGTTACACACACACTCCCAGCCAGTTACACACACACACTCACAGCCAGTTACACACGCACAGCCAGTTACACACACACTCGCAGCCAGTTACACACACACTCGCAGCCAGTTACACACACACTCACAGCCAGTTACACACACACTCACAGCCAGTTACACACACACTCGCAGCCAGTTACACACGCACTCGCAGCCTCGCAGCCAGTTACACACACAGCCAGTTACACACACGCACTCGCAGCCAGTTACACACACACACTCGCAGCCAGTTACACACACACACTCGCAGCCAGTTACACACACACAGCCTCACTCGCAGCCAGTTACACACACACACTCGCAGCCAGTTACACACGCACAGCCAGTTACACACGCACTCGCAGCCAGTTACACACGCACACTCGCAGCCAGTTACACACGCACACTCGCAGCCAGTTACACACACACACTCGCAGCCAGTTACACACACACACTCGCAGCCAGTTACACACACACACTCGCAGCCAGTTACACACACACACTCGCAGCCAGTTACACACGCACACTCGCAGCCAGTTACACACGCACTCGCAGCCAGTTACACACGCACTCTCGCAGCCAGTTACACACGCACTCTCGCAGCCAGTTACACAGTCTCGCAGCCAGTTACACACGCACTCTCGCAGCCAGTACACACACACTCGCAGCCACACTCGCAGCCAGTTACACACACACTCGCAGCCAGTTACACACACACACTCGCAGCCAGTTACACACACACACTCGCAGCCAGTTACACACACACTCGCAGCCAGTTACACACACGCACTCGCAGCCAGTTACACACACACACTCGCAGCCAGTTACACACACACACTCGCAGCCAGTTACACACACACTCGCAGCCAGTTACACACGCACTCTCGCAGCCAGTTACACACGCACACTCGCAGCCAGTTACACACGCACACTCGCAGCCAGTTACACACGCACTCGCAGCCAGTTCTCGCAGCCAGTTACACACGCACACTCGCAGCCAGTTACACACGTCTCGCAGCCAGTTACACACGCACTCTCGCAGCCAGTTACACACACACACTCGCAGCCAGTTACACACACACACTCGCAGCCAGTTACACACACACACTCGCAGCCAGTTACACACACACACTCGCAGCCACACACACTCGCAGCCAGTACACACGCACTCGCAGCCAGTTACACACACACTCGCAGCCAGTTACACACACACACTCGCAGCCAGTACACACGCACTCGCAGCCAGTTACACACACACACTCGCAGCCAGTTACACACGCACTCGCAGCCAGTTACACACGCACTCACACACGCACTCGCAGCCAGTTACACACACGCACTCGCAGCCAGTTACACACACGCACTCGCAGCCAGTTACACACTCGCAGCCAGTTACACACACGCACTCACTCACTCACTCACACACACACAGCCAGTTACTCACACACAGACAGCCAGTTACACACACTCACATTCACTCACTCACACACGCAGAGCCCGTTGCGTGTCCAGAGCGAGCACCCATGTGAAGATGCTGACTTGCGTGCTGCGCTGCTCCTGTTGTAATCGGGCCAGTCTCTCCCCCTGCAGCCATGCCGTTTGTGAATCTGCAGGACAAGCTGGGAGTGAACATTGACAAGTGGCTGCTGGCGCAGAGCGGGGAGCAGCCCTACAAGCGCACGGCGCGCTGCCACGCCTTCGAGAAGGAGTGGATCGAGTGCTCGCACGGGATCGGCCAGACCAGGGCGCGCAGGGAGTGCAGGCTGGAGTTCGAGGACTTCTACGAGTGCATGCACCGCCAGAAAACTGTGAGTGCACACTCGCACTCCCACACCCGCACTCGCATGCTGCGCAGATACACAGTCCAAGTGCATGCCTGTCTGCCATCACTTTTGCATGTTTTTAAAAGAATAAACAACCCATTGTATGATTTCTGTTCACACTAGCATGTGGACTGTTAGCTCAAGTCTTGAAACCCTCACTAGCCTTGCTGAAGTGTTTTTCTGTGTAGAGTCTGGCCCCAGCCCTGGCTTTCAGCACTGCTCTTGTGGAAGTGAGGTATTCAAATGATCAGATGCAAGGCGTTTGAACAAGCAGGTCCCCTGAGTGAAGGCATTGCATTTCACATCCCAGCGTGAACACGTCTCGCTAGAGAGTCTGCAGGGATATGCAGCTATCAGAGAGGATCAGCTTGTTTAATATCTAACTCCTGATCAATATTAATATAGAATTCACTGCTCTGAACCCCAGGACTGGGAGCAGCAGCAGCAGGGCTAGTGTGAGTTTCTAACCCTGCTCAAACTCCTGCCTCCTGATCATTGCAATATTAATAATAATACACTTCATTCTCCCCGCAGCACAAGCGCCTGTATGAGATGCGCACTCAGAAGGAGAAGCTGATGAAGGAAGGGAAGTACTCGGCCCCCGATCACCACACCGGCAAAGAGGAGCCCCGGCCCTGAGGGGAGCCCCCTTGTGGAGGAGTGGCGCCGGTGCAGCCCGGGTTCAAACACAGTGCCCTGATCCTTGCAGAGGAGTAGCAGTGCTGTTAATAAACTGAAGTCTCTTTGTTAAATAACCTTGTTAATGTGCTCGTCTTCCATCGCCTCAAGCCTGGGCAGCACACACTGTGATTCCTTTTCATGGGCTGCTTGTGAAACAGCTTGTTTGCAGGGGACAGTGTTTAAGCGGTTCTCTGCATTTTAAATAGAGCCAGTGTCAATCAGGATTTGTTTAGAAGGTCTGCTTAGTGAAAATTGCTTGAGATTGCCCCTTTAATAGACCATAGGAAAAAAAATGCATGTTTTGTCAGTGGCGCGCGGCAGTGTCTGTTCTCAATGAATTCCAGCTTAACAGAATACACTGTGTTCAGTTCACTGTGCTTGTGGTTCTTTATTGATCTGCAGCTCCTCCAGACCCAGCCCACACCGTGCACTTGAGCAGAGGGACACAGGGGCTGTCCTGGGATGACAGCAACACTCGCTGCACTGAGCTGCTGTCCCTCGCACCCCCCTCGCTGCGCACACACACACACACACACGCAGAGCTCACTCTCACTGCACACACACACACACACACACAGAGAGCTCGCTGTCATTGCGCGCATGCACACACACACACACACACAGCTCACTCTCACTGCACACACACACACACACACGCTCGCTCTGCACTGCACACACACACACACACCTCGCTCGCTCTCACTGCACACACACACACCTCGCTCGCTCTCACTGCACACACACACACACCTCGCTCGCTCTCACTGCAC
The DNA here is from genome assembly GCF_017654505.1 of Polyodon spathula. Lineage (NCBI taxonomy): Eukaryota > Metazoa > Chordata > Actinopteri > Acipenseriformes > Polyodontidae > Polyodon > Polyodon spathula. The sequence goes on along the minus strand of NC_054565.1, from coordinate 7,270,468 downwards.
ACACACACACACACCTCGCTCGCTCTCACTGCACACACACACACACCTCGCTCGCTCTCACTGCACACACACACACCTCGCTCGCTCTCACTGCACACACACACACACCTCGCTCGCTCTCACTGCACACACACACACACCTCGCTCGCTCTCACGCGCACACACACACACACACACACACACACACACACCTCGCTCGCTCTCACTGCACACACACACACACACCTCGCTCGCTCTCACTGCA
>NC_054565.1:7259089-7269724 GCF_017654505.1 Polyodon spathula | reverse complement strand
GTGTGTGTGTGTGTGCGCGCAATGACAGCGAGCTCTGTGTGTGTGTGTGTGTGTGTGTGGACAGCGAGCTCTCCTGTGTGTGTGTTGTGTTCGCGCGAGACAACACAGCTGTGTGTGTGTGTGTGCTCTGTGGGCTGTGTGTGTGTGTGTGTTCTGTGCACATGACAGCACACACTGTGTGTTACTGTCGCTCAGACACACGACACACACACATGTGGGTGTGTGTGTGTGTGTGTGTGTGCGCAATGACAGCGAGCTCTGTGTGTGTGTGTGTGTGTGTGTGTGTGTGCGCAATGACAGCGAGCTCTGTGTGTGTGTGTGTGTGTGCGCAATGACAGCGAGCTGTGTGTGTGTGTGTGTGTGTGTGTGTGTGTGCGCGCAATGACAGCGAGCTCTGTGTGTGTGTGTGTGCGCGCAATGACAGCGAGCTCTGTGTGTGTGTGTGTGTGTGACAGCGTGCTGTGTGTGTGTGTGTGTGTGTGTGTGTGCGCTGATGACAGCGAGCTGTGTGTGTGTGTGTGCGTGCGATGACAGCGAGCTCTGTGTGTGTGTGTGTGTGTGCGCGCAATGACAGCGAGCTCTGTGTGTGTGTGTGTGTGTGTGCAATGACAGCGAGCTCTGTGTGTGTGTGTGTGTGTGTGTGTGTGACAGCGAGCTCTGTGTGTGTGTGTGTGTGTGTGTGTGTGTGCAATGACAGCGAGCTCTGTGTGTGTGTGTGTGTGCGATGACAGCGAGCTCTGTGTGTGTGTGTGTGTGCGCAATGACAGCGAGCTCTGTGTGTGTGTGTGTGTGCGCGCAATGACAGCGAGCTCTGTGTGTGTGTGTGTGTGTGTGTGTGAGCTCTGTGTGTGTGTGTGTGTGTGTGTGTGTGTGTGTGTGTGTGTGTGTGTGACAGCGAGCTGTGTGACACAACACACTCGCAAGGTGTGTGTGTGTGTGTGCGTGCAATGACAGCGAGCTCTGTGTGTGTGTGTGTGCTCTGTGTGTGTGTGTGTGTGTGTGCGATGACAGCGAGCTCTGTGTGTGTGTGTGTGTGCGTGTGTGCATACAATCCACTGTGTTTATAATCCTCACAAATCACAAAGGTACGCATTCAGAAATAGTCTGGCCCTCACGCTGGTGACAGTGCTGTGGCAGGTGCCTCAGTTGTTTTGTGTTTGTGGTAAAACGCTGCGCCCTAAATGCGTTTTGCAGCGTCCTGGGGCGAGCTGTTTTTAATGAAATCTGGCTGTCAGGCTGTCTGGAGAGAGGTCGATTGGATAACGCTCGAGTTTCGCTATTTTAATTTGGTTAAACGTGATTAAGATGGAAGCTAGCCAGGCCGGCCCTCAACCGCAGCGGCAGCCTGTGGACGCTAGGCGTCGCTCTTGACCTGCGGTTTCCAGCGTGGAATTCTGACTCGGCGTTCTGCACTTGATATTCGGGAACTTCAAACGAGAGGGGAATCCTGCAAAAGAGAAAGACACGGGCAGGGAGACACGTCCCTATTAATCATTGCAATGACAGGGACCCGGGGAAAACAGACCCACACACACATACGAGACCGGAGCATGGGCCACACACAGCCCAACACAGGACATCCCTGCCTGCAGCGCGTCTGAATGCAGGAACACGCATAGCAACGTTCCAGCTGTGTTTGAGAAAATACATAAACACGCTCACAGATTGAATGGGTGTGTGTGTGTGTGTGTGTTTAATCCCAGGCGGGTGAATTCATTTGCAATCGCTTTTTCATTTGCAGCGCTGGCTGGATAATCGGAGAGAATCCACACACGAGAGGAGGGCGTTATACAAACCAAAAAGAAATGGGAGAGGAGAGCATCTAATTACCGCTTCAGTGGAAAGAATACTACTGACAAATAATAATAATAATAATAATAATAATAATAAACCATCACACACAACACACACACACACACACACACACAGTGAGGAGAGGATGTGTGCACGGCTCCAGTCACACACACACACACACACACACACACACACACAACACAATGGGAGAGGAGAGCATCTAATGCACGGCTCCAGTCACACACACACACACACACACACACAACACACACACACACACACACACACACATGTGTGCACGGCTCCAGTCACACACACACACACACACACACACACACACACACACACACACAGTGAGGAATATAGTGGGGTGATGTGATGTGTGCACGGCTCCAGTCACACACACACACACACACACACACACACACACACACACACACACACACACACACACACACATAGTGGGGTCACACACACACACACACACACACACACACACACACACACACACACACACACACACACACACACACACACACACACACACTAGCTTATATCGCCCCACTACACTACACACGTCCACGGCACAGTCACACACACACACACACACACACACACACACACACACACACACACACACACACACACACACAGTGAGGAATATAGCGGGGTGATGTGATGTGTGCACGGCTCCAGTCACACACACACACACACACACACACACACAGTGAGGAATATAGCGGGGTGATGTGACACACACACGGCACACAGTCACACACACACACACACACACACACACAGTGAGGAATATAGCGGGGTGATGTGATGTGTGCACGGCTCCACACACACACACACACACACACACACACACACACACACACACACACAGTGAGGAATATAGCGGGGTGATGTGATGTGTGCACGGCTCCAGTCACACACACACACACACACACACACACACACACACACACACACTCACTCCTTATATACGCCCCACTACACTACACACTGTGCACGTGCTCCACACACACACACACACACACACCACACACACACACACACACACACACACACACACAGTGAGGAATATAGTGGGGTGATGTGATGTGTGCACGGCTCCAGTCACACACACACACACACACACACACACACACACACACACACACAGTGAGGAATATAGTGGGGTGATGTGATGTGTGCACGGCTCCAGTCACACACACACACACACACACACACACACACACACACACACACACACACACACACACACACAGTGAGGAATATAGTGGGGTGATGTGATGTGTGCACGGCTCCAGTCACACACACACACACACACACACACACACACACACACACACACACACACACACACACAGTGAGGAATATAGCGGGGTGATGTGATGTGTGCACGGCTCCACACACACACACACACACACACACACACACACACACACACACACACACAGTGAGGAATATAGCGGGGTGATGTGATGTGTGCACGGCTCCAGTCACACACACACACACACACACACACACACACACACACACACACACACACACACACAGTGAGGAATATAGTGGGGTGATGTGATGTGTGCACGGCTCCAGTCACACACACACACACACACACACACACACACACACACACACACACACACACACACACACACACACACGGCTCCAGTCACACACACACACACACACACACACACACACAGTGAGGAATATAGCGGGGTGATGTGATGTGTGCACGGCTCCAGTCACACACACACACACACACACACACACACACACACACACACACACACACACACACACACAGTGAGGAATATAGCGGGGTGATGTGATGTGTGCACGGCTCCAGTCACACACACACACACACACACACACACACACACACACACACACACACACACACACACACACACACACACAGTGAGGAATATAGCGGGGTGATGTGATGTGTGCACGGCTCCAGTCACACACACACACACACACACACACACACACACACACACACACACACACACACACACACAGTGAGGAATATAGCGGGTGATGTGATGTGTGCACGGCTCCAGTCACACACACACACACACACACACACACACACACACACACACACACAGTGAGGAATATAGCGGGGTGATGTGATGTGTGCACGGCTCCCATCACACACACACACACACACACACACACACACACACACACACACACACACACAGTGAGGAATATAGCGGGGTGATGTGATGTGTGCACGGCTCCAGTCACACACACACCCCTTTGTGATCTGGAAAGGAAGAGAAGGAAGAGAGAGAGAGACGGGAGGGAGGAGAGACAGACAGCCATTGCCGAGGCTATCTGAAGCAGACTCACAATACCCCTCAAGACAGTTTCGTCTAGGGCCTGTCAGTGGAAGACATCTCCAGGAACAGAAGAGAGGAGAGAGGAGGGAGGAGAGGCAGATCAATACAAGCGCCTCGCCGAATTCTGCATCGCTCTGCTCGCTGACGGTAAGCGCTGTCAGCTGACAAAAACACAATGCAGAAATAACTAGGCGCCATGCAGATTGAGGGAATGCCTTTATTGATTTATTATGTATTTTGATTACGCTACCGGGGTACATTAATAAACACATTGAATACCCCCGCACCATCCCTAACACTGGTGTGCGCGTTAGCAATGCACAGGTATTAATAATGTGAGACAGTGCACTGTGATGTGGCCTCTTCAGAATGAATAGATGTTTGTCATGTGTTAGCTAGCAGCTATCTTTCTGTACCGTTATCTGCTGTACGCTTTGTGTGTGTGTGTGTGTGTGTGGGTGTAGAGAGGCGGGCTGGTCCTGTAGCTGATATACCAGGTGAGGGGTGTAGTATCTGATGCACGTTTCACACGCTCTTTGGTGCCTCGATTACTACACTATTGCACCTCTAATACGCACAGTAGATACAGCCTCTCTTAATAAACACGCTGCACGACCCGTTCCTTTCTGAACGGAACCGCGCTGCCGGACCCGCCGGATTCGCTCGTTCAGAGACGCGTTCAGACCGCGCTGTGGAGTCGGGCTACAAACACAGACCCGCCACTCAGATCACAATCTCCTTCATTTTTATTAAGCGTTTTTACATTTTTTAATCAATACTACCGTTTGTTTTTACATTAAAGTAACAAAAAACAACAAAGTCTGATTGCACCCGACCCGTTTCGGGGGGCACCGCGGCTGCACTGGGGCTAGCGGCGCTGAGACCGCGTCATTGATTTTCTGCTCGCTTTGTGATGGATCCGCCTCGGGACCCCCAGGGAGGTTCGGCAGCATTTCTCTGGATCGCTGGTTCCTCAGTCCAACCCAATGACAGGTCCCTTATCGTGCATTATAAATACGCTGAGCACTGCGCCGCCTCGTTTCTGCTTACACGCCCGATGCAGTGCTCCGGAGAGGTGCTGTGGACAGGAGAGGAAGATAAGACTGGCTGTGCGGCTGCATCCCTGAGAGCGGCAGCGACACGCACAGTATCTATACCCGAAAGAAACAGAAAGAGAGCCGGTACTGTCAGTGCATTGCAGGGCGAGTCTGTGTGACAGGCTGCTTCGAGAACAGGGGAAACCACGTAATCACAGGACAACAGCTTCCAAATGCATCAGTACCCGCTGCGCAGGCGGGTGAGTGAATGAGTGAGCGCTGCTGTTGCGTGTGCGTGTGCGTGTGCGTGTGCGTGTGCCCCTTGTCGTGCGTGTGCGTGTGCTGGTTCTGTATAAAGGGCTAGTCCTCTCTGCTGGGTCGTATTGCTGTATTGTAACGGGTGCCCCTTGTTCTCCTCTCGTTGCAGTGTGTGTGTGTGCGTGTGCTGGTTCTGTATAAAGGGCTAGTCCTCTCTGCTGGGTCGTATTGCTGTATTGTAACGGGTGCCCCTTGTTCTCCTCTCGTTGCAGTGTGTGTGTGTGCGTGTGCTGGTTCTGTATAAAGGGCTAGTCCTCTCTGCTGGGTCGTATTGCTGTATTGTAACGGGTGCCCCTTGTTCTCCTCTCGTTGCAGTGTGTGCGTGTGCGTGTGCTGGTTCTGTATAAAGGGCTAGTCCTCTCTGCTGGGTCGTATTGCTGTATTGTAACGGGTGCCCCTTGTTCTCCTCTCGTTGCAGTGTGTGTGTGTGCGTGTGCTGGTTCTGTATAAAGGGCTAGTCCTCTCTGCTGGGTCGTATTGCTGTATTGTAACGGGTGCCCCTTGTTCTCCTCTCGTTGCAGTGTGTGCGTGTGCGTGTGCTGGTTCTGTATAAAGGGCTAGTCCTCTCTGCTGGGTCGTATTGCTGTATTGTAACGGGTGCCCCTTGTTCTCGTCTCGTTGCAGCCTCACACCATGTCCTCTTCGGACGAGGAGACGGTGAGCGAGCGCTCCTACCCCAGCGAGCGCTCCGGCAGCCTCTCCCCCTGCCCCCCCGCCGGCTCCCAGGGGCCCCCCGGGGACACACTGCCCTGGAACCTGGCACGGCACGAGAGGAGCAAGAGGACGAGCCAGGACAGCGTGCTGGACCCCGCCGAGAGGGCGGTGGTGAGGGTCGCAGGTAAGACAAACAGCAGCTGGACCTGTGTGGAGGGTGTATAGTTTCACTGTGTGCTCCTCAAGAGTGTGTAGGGTTTCACTTTGGAAAAACCGACACCTTCACTTCTACAAGCTTATCATAGTGAAAGCATGGCAAAGTGTAATAAAGCACAGAGAGGTGTGGTAATGGATAGGGAAGCATTGTAAAGAACAAAGAGGTCTGGTAAAGCACAGGGAAGCATTGTAAAGCACAGAGAGGTCTGGTAAAGCATAGGGAAGCATTGTAAAGCACAGAGAGGTCTGGTAAAGCATAGGGAAGCATTGTAAAGCACAGAGAGGTCTGGTAAAGCATAGGGAAGCATTGTAAAGCACAAAGAGGTCTGGTAAAGCATAGGGAAGCATTGTAAAGCACAGAGAGGTCTGGTAAAGCACAGTGAAGCATTGTAAAGCACAAAGAGGTCTGGTAAAGCATAGGAAAGCATTGTAAAGCACAGAGAGGTCTGGTAAAGCATAGGGAAGCATTGTAAAGCACAGAGAGGTCTGGTAAAGCATAGGGAAGCATTGTAAAGCACAGAGAGGTCTGGTAAAGCATAGGGAAGCATTGTAAAGCACAGAGAGGTCTGGTAAAGCATAGGGAAGCATTGTAAAGCACAGAGAGGTCTGGTAAAGCACAGGGAAGCATTGTAAAGCACAGAGGTCTGGTAAAGCACAGGGAAGCATTGTAAAGCACAGAGGTCTGGTAAAGCACAGGGAAGCATTGTAAAGCACAGAGGTCTGGTAATGCATAGGGAAGCACTGAAAGGTTGTTGTAATTAGGTTTGCTGGAACAGAAGCTGGCTGTAACAGAGTGGAGTCCAGGTTCTGAAATGTCTGCAGCGAGGATGGAGGTGAAGCAGGAAACACGGCGCTCTGTATCCAGGTGGACTTGATTGAAGCTGGGTGGACAGCCCTCCTCCTGTCTCGTCACTACGGTTACCCAGGCAGTGGGTATTCGTGTTGCCATGGCTACAGGGCTGGAATCTCAGAGGAGAGAGAGAGAGAGAGAGAGAGAGAGAGAGAGAGAGAGAGAGAGAGAGAGAGAGAGAGAGAGAGAGAGAGAGAGAATGGCATTGGATTTTCATACTGGTGATTCTGAAGACAGACAGACAGGCAGTCAGGCTGCACTGTGTAGAGAGATTGCAGACAGACAGACAGACAGACAGGCTGCACTGTGTAGAGAGATTGCAGACAGACAGACAGACAGACAGGCTGCACTGTGTAGAGAGATTGTTTTTCTCACAAAGTTGCATGAGAAGTATTCCAGACTTTTCCGAAGAACATTCCCATTTTCATATCTATTCTACTGCGGCAGGGTTAACTGCAAAGATGCCGCTGTAATAGAGCGGCCAGGAGCCTTGCAGTGTGTGCAGAGTCCCAGCAGATGGCGCCACAACACGGAAACACCTGCAGCAATAAATAAAGAAATACATTGAAACAGATGAGTTGCAGTTGATAAAAATATCCACGGGACGGCGGCCGAGTTCCGCGGCGGTTGTGCCGGTGCGTGTGTACCGATGGAGAGCTGCTGTCGCTGGGTGTGCTGAAGCGTTGCTCCTAGCTTGGAGAGAGGAAGGAAGGAAGAAAGAATAGCGAAACCCGATCTCCCAGAGAGAGGGAGAGGGAGAGGAGGCAGGAGGCGCTGTCCGGCACCGCAGCACACAGTGCAGGAGCGCAGTCAGCAGCCATTGCATTGCATTGCATGGGCCGGATAAGAAGCTGCACGATTTTTCCATCGGTCGCGTTGAGCTGGGAACGGAAACCGCACAAAGAAACCGGGAGCTCGCAGAGGACGCACCGGGCCGTCATCGAGACACAATAAACGCGCATTAGCATAGCGGCCGCATCCCCAGACCGGAGGGAGTGTGACGCGCATTTACAACATTATAGAAACATATGCAATATATAAACATGCCATAGAAACAGCAAGGAGACCAGAACAAACCAAGGATACAAACAACAACAAGAGGAAACAGCCGTGTTCGTTTACTGTGCTGGAGAAGAAATCCTGGCATGGCTCGTTTTTAAAAGCGTGTCTTGCTGTTTTACTTTTTAAATGGAATTATTTCTAAAATGAAGTAAAGATTGAGGCGTGGAAAGATCACCCCCCCCCGTGGCTCGTACTGTCACCTGGGCTGATCCCTGCTCCTCGTCCCCTCCCTGTGCCAGTAATACAGTCTGAGAAACCTGGACGAACGAGGACCTGCTTTTTAAACATTATTTGTTCTGAAGCTAGCGGCGCGACCAGGAGCCGGCAGCCGGGTTTGGGAGCACCATGGCCGGCTACATTCCCGGGCTACTCCCGGCGAATCATTCCCAGGAAAAGGAATTTGTCCAAGCGTACGAGGATGTGCTGGAGCGCTACAAAGGTAAGATTAAACCCGAGGAAACGATAATAATAATAATAATAATAATAATAACAACACAACTGTACACCATCACTGACGTTTCAAATTACTGTGAATATTACAGCCAAAGCGCGTGTTCTGCGAGGCGCTGTGTGTGTGTGTGTGTATTGTGTATATATATATATATATATATATATATATATATATATATATATATATATATATATATGATATGATATGTATTATATATATTATATATACTGTATAAACTCGCAGGTCCAAACAGAACAGGTTCATTGATTAATATTAGGAGGCTGTTTTCCGAGGTGGTGAATGGCACACAGCGGTATTCATTTCACACAGCGGTATTCGTTTCACACAGCGGTATTCGTTTCACACAGCGGTATTCGTTTCACACAGCGGTATTCGTTTCACACAGCGGTATTCGTTTCACACAGCGGTATTCGTTTCACACAGCGGTATTCGTTTCACACAGCGGTATTCGTTTCACACAGCGGTATTCGTTTCACACAGCGGTATTCGTTTCACACAGCGGTATTCATTTCACACAGCGGTATTCGTTTCACACAGCGGTATTCGTTTGACACAGCGGTATTCGTTTCACACAGCGGTATTTGTTTCTTACTCGGCGACAGCACGGTGCTGTGCTTGTGTGTAATGGGAGCCTCTCTTTCCTGTATTGTTTCTGCCGTCCCCGCGGTGAATGAGAGAAGTCGGCTTTGGATTTGCTGTATTGTTTGTTTATATAAACTGCTGGAAGTCTTCCGAGTTTCTTTTGTTCCCCGGACAAGTCTTGCCTTGTATACGTGGTCAACAGGAAATACTTGAAATTCAAACGTCAAAAAACTGTGAGAGAGAGAGAGAGAGACACAGAGAGACAGCGAGAGGAGAGTGAGAGACACAGAGAGAGAGGAGAGACAGACAGAGAGAGTGAGAGACACAGAGAGAGAGGAGAGAGAGAGAGAGAGAGAGAGAGAGAGAGAGAGAGAGAGAGAGAGAGTGAGACACAGAGAGAGAGGAGAGAGTTCACTGTGTGTGTGGTGTTTACATTGTAACTGTTCAGTAGGGCCAGGGTTGCCATGCCAATGAGCAGGTTTGCGGGAGAGGGGGAGAGTTTATATATCGGTGTTTTATATATTGGTGTTTTTGTCCGGTGTTAATGGGGACTCGTTTAGTTTCCTGTCCAGTCCGGTTGCAGCTCGGTTTCTGTGATGGCAGCGGGCTTCGCTCTACAGTGACTGGTAACGAAGGAGGAGGATGCTGGGACCAGAGTGGCTCATCCAGCTGACTGAACAACTCGTGCTTCCTGCACCGACAACATTCACCGTTCAGAACTGTGATGGGCTCTCAGTTCTATTTGAACCCATTGCAGACTCTTCAGAGGGGTTCTGTGAAGGAAGGGGACTCGACCCTGACACAGCATGGAGCCCCAGCGCTGGATACACGCCTCGCTCGTCTCCTCTGGAGGGGCAGCTGTGTTGCTCTGGTCGCTGGCTGCTGCTGGTCGGGGCCGCTCTGCTTGCGGTAACGCGGCACACTGCCCCGGTGCCAGTCTGTCTGTCTCCTTGTCTTTCAGAAGAAAGAGTTCTGCTGCACGTCCTTGGGTTGCTTGTTTTGCTGCTTTGCTTGCGAGTTTGACTTTGAAAGTCAGAGTAAATCGTGGAGTGGAAAGACCTTGATAACCAGGGTTGTGTGTTGCTGTGTGTTAGTTTTGTATCTAGAATACACAGTGCTGTGAAGCAGAGATCAGCCATCCTCGTCCTCGCGTTGTTCAATTTGACCCCAACAGGATGACATTGACGCACAAAACTGAGACTCCTGACTGATTTAAAGAATATTGTAGATCCTGCGCTGTGAGAGACACACCACCGGGATCATTAACAGGCCCAGCCCCTCTGC
>NC_054565.1:7246589-7256589 GCF_017654505.1 Polyodon spathula | reverse complement strand
GGCGCTGTGTGTGTGTGTATATGTGTGTGTGTGTGAGAGAGAGGGGCGCTGTGTGTGTGTGTGTGTGTGTGTGAGAGAGAGGGGCGCTGTGTGTGTGTGTGTGTGTGTGTGTGTGAGAGGGGCTGTGTGTGTGTGTGTGTGTGTGTGTGTGTGTTGTGTGAGTGGCCTGTGTGTGTGTGTGAGAGCTCTGTGTGTGTGTGTGTGAGAGAGAGACGCTCTGTGTGTGTGTGTGTGTGTGTGTGAGCTGTGTGTGTGTGTGTGTGTGTGAGAGAGAGGTGCTGTGTGTGTGTGTGTGTGTGTGTGTGTGTGTGAGAGGGACGCTCTGTGTGTGTGTGTGTGTGTGTGTGTGAGAGAGAGAGGGGCTCTGTGTGTGTGTGTGTGTGTGAGAGAGGGGCTGTGTGTGTGTGTGTGTGTGTGTGTGTGTGTGTGTGTGTGTGTGTGTGTGAGAGGGGCGCTGGCACTGCCTGGGTGCCAGGCTTGCTTCAGAGGGCAGCGTGCGTGTTTTTAATGGCTGCAGTGTTGGTTGTACCGTGCTCAGAGACGCACAGGAATGTGTTGCTGTTAGCTCTGTGCCTCCATAAGCTGGGGGTTGGGAATCTGTCACACACACACACATCATAATACATTTTCCATTCACTTCCTTCACAGTTTTTAAAATATTTATTTGTTTATTAGTCTGTTGAACAAAAAGAATTGCAGCATGTGGAAATCATTCAAGATGAGTTACTGTATGCTCTGATTGCATCTGCCTGCCTGCCTGCCTGCCTGTCCCCCCTGTCTGTGTGTATGCACACACTACTCAAAGCAGAGAGGTTTGGTAAAGCATATTTAACAAACATGGCAAACCATAGAAAACTGTTGTAAAATGACACTGTGTAACCATGGGAACAACTTGAGGAAGGGCTAAGGTATGCTGCTGTGAATTGAACTGTGACCCCCCCTGTCCTGGTCACACCTGGTCAGGGATTCAAGCAGCTGTTGATTATCCAGGCGCACCCAGAGGCACGCTGTGTGTCAGTGGTGTGGTCGCTCGCCCGAGTGTCCCAGTTCATGAGAGAGGTTCCTTTTCATATTGCTGCAGCAGGTGCTGTGAAACCCCACTCCCATTGATCTGACACGGGGTTAGTGTTTCAGGTGATGCGTCTCTCCTTCACTCTCTGTACTGACTCAAGTGATCGATCGCTGGGCGTCTGGAACCCGGCCTCCTGCTCTTTGTTTTTCTTTGCCGGAGCGGGGAAGCAGAGGCGGCGCCTCCAGGCTGGCAGTAAATCCTGGGACTATCAAAGCCGAGTCGCAGGGCAGAGAGCTTTGAACACGCCCGCGGCTGACTCTGCCCTGCACATGACACGACGCGGAGAGCGTTTCATTCACAGCGCGAGAGCCAGGGTGGAAAGAGACGTGGCGCAGCGACTTTCACTGTGAATGCTCTGCCACGGGACTCCCTCTGTAAGGAAAGGCATCCTGACTTGAATCTTCCCCCTGACCCAGCGTGTTAGGGTTAGGACAGCGATGGGAGTAAGACTCCCGTTGCATAGCAGATTCACCCGTTCCAGGAAGGGGTCACACGGCTGTGCAGCAGGAGTCTGGTTCCCGTCCCTGTTCACTGTGGTAATAATCGGCAGCCATCCTTGTCTCTTTAAACAATCAGTCCTCCAGAGCAGCGAGAAGGAAGCGGTTCAAATAACTGAACTCTGTCTGTCTCGAGAGTCGCTGTGAAGACTTCTTCTCGTCGAGGCGTTCGTCTTCATCGCCGCTGCTGAACTGCTCGATAAATGAACCGATCGATCGGCGGCTATTGATCGCCCTGAAACCCTTTATCCTAATCAACCTACACGGCCAAAAAAATAATAATATCAGAACATGTTCTTGCAGAGCTGTAGAGCCTCGCCTGAAACCACAGCACAGACTGTGAAGGGAGAGGCAGCCTGGGTGTGATTGCTAATTATACTGGCCTGGGAGGTGACAGCCACTATGCAAATAGTCATTATTGCAACAGCATTAAGACACTGGAGCCTGTAATTAACCCCACAGAAGCCACGTCTCTTCATTCATTTGGGGGATCAAGTCCTGCCTGTTCAAACCCTTTGCTCCTGTTTAATTTTGTATTTAAAAAGTAAAACAATGATTTACACAAACTCTTCAGCATGGCATGCTTGCGTGATGCTCTTCAGCATGGCATGCTTGCGTGATGCTCTTCAGCATGGCATGCTTGCGTGATGCTCTTCAGCATGGCATGCTTGCGTGATGCTCTTCAGCATGGCATGCTTGCGTGATGCTCTTCAGTTTTGCCATGCAGGGTTGTGTAGCAGTTGTCAGAGCTAGAGGCTGTACAGTAACTGCTCTGTGCTGGAAAGGGGTATTCGACTGGGGGGGGATTCTACAGTATCCTCAGTGCCTGTAATATTAAACTGTTCTGTAGCGTATTCATGCATTTCCTTATTGTATGTGTCTGTGTGGTTATATCGAAGTCTGTTCACTGCAGTGAATGTTGTAATAAGTAGCGTCATTGATTTGCAGAGGCAGTGTGATGCTCTGAGCCGATAGAGCCTCGCAGGCACACGCGCGGCTGTGAGGTCAGGAGTTCAGAGCAACGCTGCTGTTTAAATGATGGGCTCTTTTTTAATGCCTTCCTCATTACCGTTACTGATTGCGCTGTATTTACCGAGGTTACTCAGGACTTCAAGGTAGGGTTGCATTTCACTCCCTGAAAATACATTTTACTGTCTGTGTTAAAACTCGGGTAAGGTACTCCCAGACCCAAACCTTATCTGGAGCGCAGTATACAGCATATATAGTGTAATATATATACTTTCTTGGTTTTGAATGTCTGTAATTTCCCGTCAGTCCTGTGGAATCCACCCCCCTCCCTCCTCCGCTCCTCACACAGGCAGCCCTGCCTTCTTACAAGCAGCTGCTGGATTCTTCACACCCAGCTCAGAGGCAACTGGAGTGCCTCTCCTTGGCTGGGAATGCCAGCCGCTGCTGCAGGGAGCAGGGCGCTCGGAGTTAACCCTTTATTACCGGGGCTGCAGTGACATTGGAATTGAAATGAATTCTGAATTGCGCAGTTCCAGTGAAGTGGGCTGCAGGTCGCACCTGAACAGTTGCTGTTGCTGTCGGAGAGCTGCATATTCAGCTCTGATGTGTCTCTCCCACTCTCTTCCTCTCCCTCCCTCCAGACTCGCTCACAATCCAATTAGCTGCTCTGTTGCTAAGCTGTCAGCTCTGCCCCCTGTCTTTTTAAACACTAGAATTCCTTCTGGCTTCGTTTCAGAGTTGTGTGAAGTTTTTATTTTGCTGCCCACACATTTCTGTCACGCTCTTTCTTGAGAACATTATTATAAACTTCCGTCTTTCATTCCTGGGCCCTGGCGTCATGGCAGTCCTTCAGCCCGCTGCCCCCTGTGAGTGCTGGGCCGTGTCGCTGGCGTGTAGGGCATCGCTGCACATGCTTACAGGTGCACAGACGTGTTTTGAGCATGCATGCTTGTGTTTGATGTGGAACTGAAAGCGCCAGGGGGGAAAGAGTTATTCAGGGACACGCACGCTTTGCCAGATTGGAAGACTGCCCAGCCCCCTTTCCATTAGGGTAGTTGCTTCCTGCGCTGAATTGTGGATCCCCGGCCACTGAACCTGTCTGACTGCGCGGCGCAAAGCTGGCCAGCAGGTCTCACCCAGATCCCCTGACTGCTGGCCCTCCATAGCTAACTAGTAAGCCACTCTTAGTTGTTCAGCTCAGTTATTAGGAATGGGCGTTTTGAATTCAACACCCAGATCCCCCGTCTCCCTGCCCCCAGCTCTACCCCAGCGTTTCCTGGCACAGTGTGCAGACTGGTACAGATGCAGAGCTTTTAATAATAATAATAATAATAATAGTAGACTTCATTGAGGGGAGCTCTGAACCCCAGCACTGGGTGCAGCAGCAGCAGGGCTAGTGTGAGTTTCTAACCCTGCTCAAACTCCTGCCTCCTGATCATTGCAATATTAATAATAATAGACTTCACTGAGGGGAGTTCTGAACCCCAGGACTGGGTGCAGCAGCAGCAGGGCTAGTGTGAGTTTCTAACCCTGCTCAAACTCCTGCCTCCTGATCATTGCAATATTAATAATAATAGACTTCACTGAGGGGAGTTCTGAACCCCAGGACTGGGTGCAGCAGCAGCAGGGCTAGTGTGAGTTTCTAACCCTGCTCAAACTCCTGGCTCCTGATCATTGCAATATTAATATTAATAACAGGCTTCACTGAGGTTTGTAATCAGCAGGGTTTTGTTCTGTTGATGGGTGGAGTGAAACAGTAAATAAATAAGCCCATGTAATCAGAAGGCTTCTAGATTAATGGTGCTGGGACTGGTGATTTGTTTCTTGTAGCTGTGCCTCTTTGAAAAAGGGATGTAGTTCCCAACAGTTACATGGCTACGCACACACACACTTGCACGCACACACACAGAGACACACACACTCACCAGTCTTCCTGCCTACAGAGAGTTGGTATATATACTGTAGCAGCTTCTTCTGTGCTTCCCGGTACAGTGTGTGTGTTTGTCTCAGTGTCTGTGTGTGTGTGCTCCTCTGTCTCAGTGTGCCCCTGGCGCATGGCAGAGCTACATGCTTGTGTTTAATCAGTAGCCAGGTTTGGAAACAGCAGAACATGTTTTAGATGGCTTGTGATCCCGTCTGTACAGGAGCAGCGGCAGCACCTGACCTTACCCAGGTCTCAGACGGCACAGCACTGTAATGCACTCTAATGTACTTTCTGTAACTTCGTCAGATAAAGGGGCACCTGTGTTCTCTTTCCTTTGTTCTCTCGCTCTTCCCTCTCTTTCTGTTCTCTCTCGCTCTCCTTTCCCCCTCTGTCTCTCCCTCCCCCCCTCTCTGCAGTGACTCATTACCTCAGCAGCTGTGGTCAAAGTGCAGGCTGGCAGCCGGAACTCTGCACAGTGTGTGTGATAACCCTGCGCTGCAACGCTGACTCGATTCTCTCCTGCTTGGTAGTTTTGTGAAAGGTTTCTTTTGAAAGCACAGGACCATGGTATGTGCTCTGAGCAGATCTGCTGCTGTAGCAGTCCTCACAGTATCCTCACAGGCACACAGGAATACTTCCCTTTACTAATCCAGAGACGGAGCAAGAAGGCAACCCCGGCTGATATGAGCTCCGCCACGGCTTACCGGCAGTTCCTGCAGGGGATAAGCGATAAGAAAGGTGTGTGCTTCGTCCTCGCCGCGCTTGCTGCTTGTGTAAAGGGACGTTTTTATCTTGGTTTTCTCTGTTCAGCTCCAGAGGTTCTGGTTTTCTCTCCATGGATACACAGCGCAGCACACGGGTGCTTTTCATTGGGGCAGCCCCACCACTAATCTCATTTCTGTGGAAACAAAGGCGCTCTGCGCAAGAAGGGAAGTTCAGAGATTTAGTGGAGGGAAGGTAAGCTGCTTGTATGCTACCAGCTAGTGCATCTGCCCTTTTAAAAGCTTCCCACAGTAAAAGCAAAGCAAAGTGTAGTGAAACATGGTGGAAGCATGATAAAGCATAGGGAAGCATTGTAAAGCACAGAGAGGTCTGGTAAAGGATAGGGAAGCATTGTAAAGCACAGAGAGGTGTGGTAAAGCACAGGGAAGCATTGTAAAGCACAGAGAGGTGTGGTAAAGCATAGGGAAGCATTGTAAAGCACAGAGAGGTGTGGTAAAGCATAGGGAAGCATTGTAAAGCACAGAGAGGTCTGGTAAAGCATAGGGAAGCATTGTAAAGCACAGAGAGGTCTGGTAAAGGATAGGGAAGCATTGTAAAGCACAGAGAGGTGTGGTAAAGCATAGGGAAGCATTGTAAAGCACAGAGAGGTCTGGTAAAGGATAGGGAAGCATTGTAAAGCACAGAGAGGTGTGGTAAAGCATAGGGAAGCATTGTAAAGTGGTGTTTGTGTGTGTGTGGCATGACTGGGAACTCCTGATACTGTGTGGTAGTCTAATCCCCCTGATTAGCTGAAATCCTGCCTTCACGTCTCCCCTCACAGACTCTTCAGCGAGTGTTTATATAACAGAGTCACAGTGCTGCAGGTTCTAGTGAAAGCTCTCTCTCTCTCTTTCACTTTCTTTTATTTACTGTCACCCCCCCCCCCCCCCCCCCCCCTTGATTTTAAGATGTCTTTCTCCAGTGTTTTTCCTTCTCTCTGTAAAATTCCAGCTCTGTTTTTACCCATCTCTCCAGGCCAAGTCTCTATTGATAACCGGGGGAAAAATATTCCTGGTTCCCTCGCTGGTTCTATAAATCAAGTAGTGTTACTGAAACTAGAAGAGACCGAGTCAAGCAGAGCAGCGTTTCAGCTCTAGTGCCTTCATCAGTGTTATTGAAACTAGAAGAGACTGAGTCAAGCAGAGCAGCGTTTCAGCTCTAGTGCCTTCATCAGTGTTACTGAAACTAGAAGAGACTGAGTCAAGCAGAGCAGCGTTTCAGCTCTAGTGCCTTCATCAGTGTTGTTGATTTTGTTTGATTTTCAATGTGCAGTGTGGTGATGGGGGTGCGTGTCGCTGACAGGCTGGTTCGTTGTTTGGTGCTGTGTTGGGTGTAGCTCGGCGCTGTGTTTCTAAGCCCTGGTATCGGTACAGTGTCCAGTTTAAAGAGCAGCACGTGGGGAGGCTGGCTTGTTTACAGTGTGCTGAGTCATGTGCTCCTGTCAGATACACAGTCAAAGGTTTGCTGACAACATCAACACTTACCTGAACTCAGACAGGCTACGTTAATCATCTGTGAGCGCTGAGGAGGGGCTGGGAGGCAGGGTGCTCTAGTGTGAGCGCTGAGGAAGGGCTGGGAGGCAGGGTGCTCTAGTGTGAGAGCTGAGGAAGGGCTGGGAGGCAGGGTGCTCTAGTGTGAGAGCTGAGGAGGGGCTGGGAGGCAGGGTGCTCTAGTGTGAGCGCTGAGGAGGGGCTGGGAGGCAGGGTGCTCTAGTGTGAGCGCTGAGGAGGGGCTGGGAGGCAGGGTGCTCTAGTGTGAGAGCTGAGGAGGGGCTGGGAGGCAGGGTGCTCTAGTGTGAGAGCTGAGGAGGGGCTGGGAGGCAGGGTGCTCTAGTGTGAGCGCTGAGGAGGGGCTGGGAGGCAGGGTGCTCTAGTGTGAGCGCTGAGGAGGGGCTGGGAGGCAGGGTGCTCTAGTGTGAGAGAGAGCTGACAACATCAGGAGGGGCTGGGAGGCAGGGTGCTCTAGTGTGAGCGCTGAGGAGGGGCTGGGAGGCAGGGTGCTCTAGTGTGAGAGCTGAGGAGGGGCTGGGAGGCAGGGTGCTCTAGTGTGAGAGCTGAGGAGGGGCTGGGAGGCAGGGTGCTCTAGTGTGAGAGCTGAGGAGGGGCTGGGAGGCAGGGTGCTCTAGTGTGAGAGCTGAGGAAGGGCTGGGAGGCAGGGTGCTCTAGTGTGAGAGCTGAGGAGGGGCTGGGAGGCAGGGTGCTCTAGTGTGAGAGCTGAGGAGGGGCTGGGAGGCAGGGTGCTCTAGTGTGAGAGCTGAGGAGGGGCTGGGAGGCAGGGTGCTCTAGTGTGAGAGCTGAGGAGGGGCTGGGAGGCAGGGTGCTCTAGTGTGAGAGCTGAGGAGGGGCTGGGAGGCAGGGTGCTCTAGTGTGAGAGCTGAGGAGGGGCTGGGAGGCAGGGTGCTCTAGTGTGAGAGCTGAGGAGGGGCTGGGAGGCAGGGTGCTCTAGTGTGAGAGCTGAGGAGGGGCTGGGAGGCAGGGTGCTCTAGTGTGAGAGCTGAGGAGGGGCTGGGAGGCAGGGTGCTCTAGTGTGAGAGCTGAGGAGGGGCTGGGAGGCAGGGTGCTCTAGTGTGAGAGCTGAGGAGGGGCTGGGAGGCAGGGTGCTCTAGTGTGAGAGCTGAGGAGGGGCTGGGAGGCAGGGTGCTCTAGTGTGAGAGCTGAGGAGGGGCTGGGAGGCAGGGTGCTCTAGTGTGAGAGCTGAGGAGGGGCTGGGAGGCAGGGTGCTCTAGTGTGAGAGCTGAGGAGGGGCTGGGAGGCAGGGTGCTCTAGTGTGAGAGCTGAGGAGGGGCTGGGAGGCAGGGTGCTCTAGTGTGAGAGCTGAGGAAGGGCTGGGAGGCAGGGTGCTCTAGTGTGAGAGCTGAGGAGGGGCTGGGAGGCAGGGTGCTCTAGTGTGAGAGCTGAGGAGGGGCTGGGAGGCAGGGTGCTCTAGTGTGAGAGCTGGGGGCTGGGAGGCAGGGTGCTCTAGTGTGAGAGCTGAGGAGGGGCTGGGAGGCAGGATGCTCTAGTGTGAGAGCTGAGGAGGGGCTGGGAGGCAGGGTGCTCTAGTGTGAGAGCTGAGGAAGGGCTGGGAGGCAGGGTGCTCTAGTGTGAGAGCTGAGGAGGGGCTGGGAGGCAGGGTGCTCTAGTGTGAGAGCTGAGGAGGGGCTGGGAGGCAGGGTGCTCTAGTGTGAGAGCTGAGGAGGGGCTGGGAGGCAGGGTGCTCTAGTGTGAGAGCTGAGGAGGGACTGGGAGGCAGGGTGCTCTAGTGTGAGAGTGAATGAGTGTGTGTGAAAGCGAGAGAGTGCGGGGGTACAGCTTGCTTGGCACAGGCTGCAGGTGAATGATAAGAAGCCTGACCCAGCTATCTGTTTGCAGCACTGCAGGGCGGGGTCCAGTTTCCCTGTGTAATAAACAGGAGAGGGAGGAGGGGGGCTGCCCCTGTCAATCTCCAGTGCTGTGCTGCCCCCAGTCGACATCCTGACCTACACACAGGATGCATGTTGCAGTTTAAACATTCACAATGCTTTGTCATTGACACTGAGTGCAGAGCTACACTCTCAGTGATATTGCAAGTGTAGATGCTGCTAGGAGGTTCCAGTGGGAGTCGTGATGGATAATGCTGAGTTACTGTATCTATGATTGTGGGCATCGCTTGGTTACACAGTGTACCGACAGTGTTGTGTACCTGCAGACTGCGAGCTCCAGAGAATCAGAGGCAGCGCGGGAGGGCACTGTCTCCACAGGCTTGCCGTCCTCACTGAGCCCGTGCAGCTGCAGTGTAATTGACACCTGGGTCCTGCAGACTGCGAGCTCCAGAGAATCAGAGGCAGCGCGGGAGGGCACTGTCTCCACAGGCTTGCCGTCCTCACTGAGCCCGTGCAGCTGCAGTGTAACTGACACCTGGGTCCTGCAGACTGCGAGCTCCAGAGAATCAGAGGCAGTGCGGGAGGGCACTGAGATTCTTTGAGCTCTTCTGTTTTGAGGTGAACCTCTCCCCTCGCATCGTGCGGTACGGAACACGCTGATCGTTTTCTACACTTCTTTGTTTTGTTTTGTGAATTGCTTTCTTTTTTATTGCTGTGTTGTAGATGAGCTGTTCAGGAAACGATTCCACGCGCGCGCGCGCGCACACACCTAACACACAGGCAGGATAAGCACTAGCGATCCTGGAGAGTGAAACTTGAACAAACAAATTCAGAATCTCTCATGTTCAGACTCGCTCACACACAGCCTCTCATCTTAACCAGCCAGGCTCGCTGACGCACGCACGCACGCACACACATGTCCTCGTAAGGTAGATTTCTGCCCCTTGTGGGTACCCTGAAATCCCTGTAGAGGGAGCCCCCCTCTCCCCACACACCTGCACTGACGCGCTTTCCTTCCTTCTGCAGCCCCTGAGAGGGGTTAGTCCGGTTACACTGTGCAGCTCCAGGGCTGCTTCCTCCCGCGGTGTGAAGAGGTTATAGAGCTTTAATTGCAGTCCGGAATGCTCACACAGCGCCGCTGCAGGGCTGGGAAGAAGACTCCTGTTGCACAGCAGCTTCACCCATTGCAGGTTTTACTGCTTCCAGCGGCATTAACCAGACACATCATTGCTGGTCTCATAGCTGGTTGTTTAGCTAGTTCTATAGCTTGCTGGTGAGCTAGGTCTCTGGCTGCTTTGTACAGTTGTTCCAGTATATGGGTAACTGTGCAATAGCTAACATGCTGAAGAAGTAACCACCCCAACACACCCATGAGCAGAGAGACAAGCTGTGAAAGAATGAGTCTTTACAAACAGCTGCAAAGAGAGTGAATCTCA